>NC_137688.1:50492084-50512084 GCF_963989245.1 Nansenia antarctica | reverse complement strand
TTCCTGTTCTAGTCAGCAGGGCTGTTACTATAGGTTCAGCACGAAGGTCATGACTGAAACAGGAAATGAAACACACTGGGGCTTAGGTGTCCCATATTACCCACAAACACAGACACAGAACACACACACACACAGACACAGACTGACACAGACACAGACACACAGACACACACAGACAGACACAGACAGACACACACAGACAGACACAGACTCACAGACAGACACAGAAACAGACACACACACACACACACACACACACACACACACACACACGTCCAGGCGTACCTATGTCTAGCAGGCGGTCCCCGGGGCGGTTCCACTTCCACCCCTCCAGCTGCTGGTGTTCTGTGTACTGCAGCCGCCGGTCATGGAACACCACCCTGACGATGCTCTGGAACGACCACAACATGACCATGACACAAGCACAACATGACCACAACACCACCCTGACGATGCTCTGGAACGACCACAACATGACCACAACACAACCACAACAACAACACGACCACAGCATGACCACAACCACACGACCACAACACACCACCACCACACAACATGACCACAAGACAACACCACCACCACACAACATGACCACAACACAACACCACCACCACACAACATGACCACAACACAACACAACCTGACCACAACACAAAACCACCACCACACAACATGACCACAACACAACACCACCACAACACAACACAACCACACCACTACCACCACCACAACTCACCATCACCACCACAACACAACACAACAACACCACAACAAGACCACAACACAACCACCACCACAACACCACTACCACAACACAACACAACCACACCACCACCACAACTCACCATCACCACCACAATACAACATGACCACAACAGGACCACAACAGGACCGCGTCCCAGGCTGAACTCACCTTCACACTCTTGTTGTTGATCTCCGGGAGCTCCCCCAACTTCCTGTTGTCCAACATACGCACCTCATAAGACTGACCTGGGGGGGAGAGATGGGGGAGAGAGAGAGATGGGGGGGAGAGAGGGAGGGAGATATGGGGGAGAGAGAGAGAGAGAGATATGGGGGAGAGAGAGAGAGAGAGATATGGGGGAGAGAGGGAGATATGGGGGTTAGAGAGAGAGATATGGGGGAGAGAGAGATATGGGGAGAGAGAGAGATATGGGGAGAGATAGAGAGAGAGATATGGGGGAGAGAGGGAGATATGGGGGTTAGAGAGAGAGATATGGGGGAGAGAGAGATATGGGGAGAGAGAGAGATATGGGGAGAGATAGAGAGAGAGATATGGGGAGAGATAGAGAGAGATGGGGGAGAGAGGGAGATATGGGGGTTAGAGAGAGAGATATGGGGGAGAGAGAGAGATATGGGGAGAGATAGAGAGAGATGGGGGTTAGAGAGAGAGAGGGACGGAGGATGGAGGGATAGAGAAAGGAAAAGACAGAGAATGAATGAGCAATTCGATAATATTTGTGTACCCTCCGTGTGCGCTTATGTGTGTGTGTGTGTGTGCTTATGTGTGTGTGTGTGTGTGTGTGTGTGTGTGTGTGCTTATGTGTGTGTGTGTGTCTCACCCTGGTTCAGGTAGGTGAGCGTCTCGTCATGCAGCTTGACGGCGGGGGAGGTGGCGGTACACAGGACGTACTGGAATGGGGGGTTTTTGGTCTCGATGTCGGGGGGCAGGCTGGAGTCCTCCTGCTTGAAGATGGGCAGGGCCAGGACATCGCTGGGGGGGGGGGAGAAGGGGAGGGGGGGGAGTGAGTATTGAGTGGTCTCTCCTGGAACAGTGTCCCTGTTTAAATACCGTGAGTAGTTTCATATGACATGTTTATGTGAGAGAGTCAACAGGACAGAGAGGAGTCACAGACAGACAGACAGACACACAGACAAACAGAGAGACAGACAGACAAACAGAGAGACAGACAAACAGAGAGACAGACAAACAGAGAGACAAACAGAGAGACAGACAGGGAGACAGACAGACACATATACACACACACACACAGACAGACAAGCAGACAAACAGGCAGACACACACACAGACAGACAGGCAGACACACACACACACAGACAGACACACAGACAGACAGAGACACACACACACACACACACACACACACACACACACACACACAGGCAGACAGACAAGCAGACAGACAGACAGAAAGAGAGACAAGCAGACAGACAGACAGACATGACCTCAGCAGGGTGAACTCTGTGGTTAATGACGGAGCAATTGAGGCCAGTTAAGGATGAGAGAAACAGCAGCCGCTGTGAGATAACCCAACCCAACCCACGCGTATACATAGACGCTCACACACACACACACACACACACACACACACACTAAGAACAGGATGAGTGTTTTTTTTATACACTTCCTCTTTCTCTCCCTCTCTCTTTCTCCCCCCCATCTCTCTCACACACACACAAACACCCACCCAGCCAAACACACACACACACACAAACACTTCAACAACAACTCCAGACAGACAGACAGTCTCCCTGTCCTCGGCTCACCCTGACGAATACTGCAGGAGTGTCATCGGGTGTGTGTATGTGTGTGTGTGTGTGTATATGTGTGTAGAAAGGTTCTCCCCTCGATGCCAAGGAATGTGGACCATGCCCTCAGTCACATCTCATGTTAATTGGAAGACTCCACTTAGGAAGGGAGGAGGGGGGTTGATGGTCAGGTGTAAAGTTCAGGTGCTGTTCTAATGCCGAGCCAAATTCAGAAATACACCCCAGAGTCACTTCTAGAATATCTCTCTGGCTTTCTTTCCTTGACCTACTGGGCTTAATTAGCCTTAACTAGCCTAACGCGATAAAATCATTGGTTATAACAGGTGATTCTCCAGCTTCAAGTTCCTGGGTGTCCACACCTCCGAGGAGGACCTCTCTTGGAACCCTCAACTCCTCCGCCCCTAGTCGAAAAGGCACAGCACAGCGTCCATTCTACTTCCTGAGAAGACTGAAGTCTGTCAACTGCTGGTCAACTATCTACCGGTGCGCCACCGAGAGCATCCTGACAAACTGCATCACAGTGTGCAGGGTTCGACATTAACGCTTGCCCGCTTGCCAGAGTAAAAAAATTGCCGGGTTTGTTTGCTCGAGCCTGACGCCGCTGCTGGATCCTGGATATGTTTACCGGTGTGCAGGAAGAACAACAGACGCCGCAGACGCCAGACCAGACTAGATGATCGTGGAGTGAAGATATTATTAAAGAGTACGCGCCTGTCGATCACCCGTCGCATCGCATATGCTTTAATAATATCTTCACTCCACGATCATCTGGTAACTGCTCTGTCTCTGACCAGAAGGCCCAGCTCCCTGCCGTCCGAGGGCCTCCGGCGTAGGCGGTGTCTGCGGAGGGCACGAGGTATCAGTAGGGACACCTCTCGCCCCGGCCACGGACTGTTTGACCTCCTCGGTGCAGGACTCTCCCTTCAGGAACAGCTTCATCCCTGCAGCTGTCACTCTGCTGAACTCAGAATCCCAGCGGTAGCCCAGAACCACCACGCCCCCCCCCTCTCTCTCTCAGCCACCGCCCAACAAGAGGAACATTGACTCCCAGTATCAGTGTACTCTCCACCCCCCCAGCCCTCCACTGGCTGGACACTCAGGACTTCAATTTAGCTTTTGCCCTACTGCTACATACACATATTTATTATATCGATCTCTAGTTATACACCTTATTGTATTTTCTTGAACAAGGGCAGTAGGTATTGAGGTATGTTACATATATTATATGCACCTATCGCTCCTTTTCAACTGTACATATCATGTCGATATTCATCTCATGTATATTCACTTATTATGTATTTATACTCACTGTAAATCCTCAGTGACTGTAATACCATGCACTGTCGACAATATCATGTCTTGTGCCAAACTACATTTCGTTATCTCAGTACTTGTACTCTGTGCAATGACAATAAAGTTTAATCTAATCTGATCTTCTAAGAGGTTAAAAGGTGGTCCAAATACAAGATTAGATCAGCAACTCCACCTCAAGAAATGGAGGGTGTTTTCCTTAGTGTCTTCAATCAATATCTCTCTCTCATACTCATACCGACAGACACACACCTGCTGCAGAATGTATGCTCCCTGTGACCCCCCCCCCCCCAATGCCCATTGCATGACAGTCGCAGAGCGGCAGCCCCACTCGGCACTGCTGCCCAGGAAACTGCATCTGCTTCCTGAAACGTGAGGAGCAGCATCTCAGACACGCTCTCTGAGACATAGCGTTCCTACAGTACTACCAGCTGCTAACGCTAAACATGGGACCAGCAGATACTACTACTACACACACACACACACACACACACACACACACACACACACACACACACACAGGGCCACTGTGACTAATCTATGACATTCTCTCTCTGTCTCTCTCTCCCTCCCTCAAACACACAAATACATGAGAAGCAGATGGGTGAGAGGGAGGATCTTGATAAGACAGCTGAATGTCCTGGGAACTTCTCTCCCATATTCCACAGATTGCTTCTCCTCCCTTCCCACAAACTAACACATCTGTTGGGAACACAAACACATGCGCACACACACACACTCCATTATACTGCCACAACACACACTTCACAACAAACACCACAGACATGGTAACCCTCCATCTAAAAACACACACACAAACTTACACATGCACTCCACTATACTGCCACAACACACACTTCACAACAAACACCACAGACATGGTATCCCTCTCTCTAACACACTCACACCACTATACTGCAACAACACACAGTAGACAACAGACACCATAGACAACACGGGCACGCACGCGCGTACACACACACACACACACACACACACACACACACACACACACACAGGTTAACCCAGCAGTGTGTCCCAGCATGAGCAGAAGAGAGTGCTGACAGGGGTGTGAACTGGAACACTTGAATGCCTTTGAATTCACCACACACACACACACACACACACACACACACACACACACACACACACACACACACACACACACACAGATCTTCCCATCCCCCGTGTATCTGGTGGGGTATTCATCTCTGCCCCACCCCCCCCTCCCCCGGAAACTGAAATGATTGCAATTCTACCAGGCTGGGCTGATGCACCGAGACAACAGAACAATCTGTCCCCTCCATCTACCTCCGAAACTGACAGCTGGCCTCGGGGGTGGTCAGTCACGACCCGACACATCGCACTTCATATGCATATGTAACCACTAACCACCAAGCCCCAGGCAGTTCTAGACATCTCTACATCTACAGTCACTATGTCTAACCTCATACTGTAGGCGCCGGCCCCCAGCTCCTGTCCTATGCCCGAGAGGCTGGCGTCGAAGTCGTGCACCAGCCCCGACTCGATGGTCGCGTCGTCCATCTTCATAACCCAGGCCATGGCTCCTCCGAGCTCCTTGTCCTCCACTTCCACTCGGAGGGCCGCCAGCTTTGCTTCGGGGAGGGGGGACAGGGACGGGAGGAGAACAGTCAATATGCTGCTGCTGGAGCTGGACTGGAGGAGGCGACGAGAGGAAAGTTAGCTCAGCTTGCTACTGGTGGTCGGCTGCCTACTGCTGCTCCTAGGCGGGGGGCGAGAGAAGTTTGACAGGCGAAGAATCGATAGACACACTCCTCCTCAAGCCCGTTCATTTTTGCTCAAGAAAGGCAAGGTTAGCTGAGTTAGCTTAGCCAAGCTGACCCCCCTACCGCGGTCCTCAAAACAACAAGCTAACTGTGGCTAGCTAGCTAGCTAGCAGCACGGCCCCTCGTCTCTGAGCGCGACCAGACATGATTATGTAAAAGAGCGGAGGAGGAGGAGGATGTTGACAGTCCAACACGCCGCGATCACACGCAATGTCCGTCTAGCTAGCCGATACTAGCGTTAGCAGACTTTTCTTGCTGTTGGTTCTCGGGGAGGGGAGGGGGGGTTCTCTTCTCTCGAGTTCTTCTATGCGAAGCTTCCCGCCAGCGTGTCCTCAGCCGTCCGAAACCGCTCTCCCTTTTTCATGTTGGAGTCGTGTGACCGGTGCTACGGTTCCCGACCCGCTGGACGCGACTCTGTAAAGATCCAAAGTGCAGCAGCGGTTGACACAACATCGAGCAGCATCAACATGGCTCCCGCGGACTGTCCCCCTCTCCCAACCCTCCTCCCTCTCCAACCCTCCCGACCAGCCGCAGGGGAGACGCCAAGGAGGCGCTGGGCCAATCAGAGAGCCGCTCCGGTGCCAAGCATCCCGCTCCTCAGCCAATGGCCTGGCGTAGAGCTTTCGTCATCCCTTTCCGCGTTACAACCATTGGTTTACTTACAACGATTTACAGTATTACCATGATAACCCGAGTGGCAACATTACATATGGGAAATATTGGTTACACATTTAGCGGACACTACAGTTTGAAATAATATCTTGAATTACATGGTGTCATCTTTACATGACTGACTAAGAGCTACTGCACACATACTCGGATGAACATGCCATCGAAACAGGCACGCTGCTTAGTCTAGTGCAGAGCGATGGATGGAGAAGCAGTTTCTAAACGTGTCAGACCAAAGTAAAAATTACTCTTAGAGGGTCCATGTGGCATAAGAGTATGTTTTGTTCACGCCCAGCACTAGCCCTAATCAGTGGCGTACCGCAAAATCCCGAGGCCCCCCCGCAAGGTGGCGGCGGGGGCCCTTTCGCAACGGAGGTGAAAAAAAAGTGCGTTTTTAAGGTCTTTGCATACAAATGCGTGCGTTTTCGCATGCGTATTTTTAAATCCGTCATCCGAAAAAAACGTTACGCACAGAGACCTTGCACACCGGTCCGTTGCGGAGACCGTTGCGTTTTTTTACGTTGCGAACTTTCGCAATATGCACTCTACATTCTAAATGCTTGATTTAGCAAAAGGTACAAACAACTGAGAGCAATATAACTAAAACCAAATGGTAGACCACATCAGTAGAATGTATTATCAGTAGAAAAGTACAATAGATCTTTATTTCTTTTAACGGACGTAAAAAACGCATTGGTGTGCAAGGGCCTTTAGTCTCAGAAGCTGCATTGGGTAAAATAAAAGATGAAATCTTTCGAAGTTTCGCTGAATTTTTTTCCTTTTTATAGGAAAGTTCCCGTTTTTGCGCACCGCTGAGGTATTTTCGCTTGCTCATTTTCGTGGACGTCAAATGTTGCTATTGGATACGGCTAACTATGTATATATTTTTAAATATAGGCCTGTAAATTAAAATTAAGGTTGACACAATGAAGGGCCACTTATTTTCTTTGTTTTATATATAAAAAAACTAAAAAAGTTTGTATCCAATGTTAGGGGGCCCCCTAGTGGCTGGCCCCCCCCCCCCCCCCCCCGCGGTGCGTCGCTTGCGGGCCTGTCCGCTACGCCACTGGCCCTAATAACTAATCTGCTATAGGCCTACAGTCGGTGCAATCATGAACCTCAATCAATTTAATCAGAGGTGTGAGTGCTGGGTTAGAATAGAAACATGCAGGCTACACACTGTATGTCCAGGCGTCGTATCAACACTGAGGGTATATGTGCTGGGGGGTAGTGGTGGTCTAGTGGGGGGTAGTGGTGGTCTAGTGGGGGGTAGTGGTGGTCTAGTGGATAGTGAGTTGGACTTGTGATCGGAAGGTTGTGAGTTCAAATCCCGCCTGAAACCACACCACTACTAGTGTGCCCTTGAGTAAGGCACTTAGCCCTCAGTTACTCCAGGGGGAATGTCCCTGTAATTCGTAATTGTAAATCGCTTTGGATTAAAAGCGTCTGCAAAATTAATTAATTAATTAAAAATTAATGTGCATGATGTGTAATTTTGGTAGAATGTATATATACACACACCGAACACTTTATTAGGAACTCCTGTACAGTCCAAGCTGCTGGAGGTGGTGTAATGGTGTGGGGAACGTTAATATCTACTATGGCTACTTCCAGCATGATAATGCACCGTGTCACAAAGTGAAAGTCGTCTCAAACTGCTTTCATGAGCATGACAATGAGTTCAGTGTTCTTCAGTGACCTTCAGTCCAGTCCTTCCCGGACCTGAATCCAATAGAACACCTTTGGGATGTGTGAGAGAAAATTATTATATGTAAAAAGACATTCTCTACATTTAACATTTACATTTACATTTTTGGCATTTAGCAGACGCCTTATTCCAAAGCGACTTACAATCAATACATTTGAATACTAAGCATGTGAATCAGCAGTCCACTATTCGTTGCAGGAAGAGTACTCTAGCTCGGGCCAGGGGCCACTGATAGAAGGAAAAACCTTCTCCCTATTATCGCCTTCTACTAAAACGTTTTTTTTTTTTACATTTAAGATTCAAACTTTGGATATCTAGGGCAAAGCTATATAAACTGATTTCCTGTTGTAACCACACAATGAAACCAGTTTCTCTACTTGAAGCTTGACATTGGCTAGACAACAGACACATTTAAATGATTACAAAGACCTGATTGCTCTCTTTTCTCCCGAGATGGACCAAGCCATCTAGAGCAGTTTTGGACTTTTGTGTTTCCCCAGACCCAGTACCCAGTATGGCGCTTTTCCATTGACCGGCCTGGCACGGCTCGGCTCAGTTCGCTTCGGCCCGCTTTTGAACAGTTCCTGGTACTGGCGCTTTTCCACTATACACGAGAGACCAGGATCGAGTAGGAGGAGTAGGAGATAGTAGGCGGAGTTACGCGTCATAACAGCGCGCCATGGTGGTGACGTATATTTTCACGAGACACAACACAGCCACAACAACAGCAACATGGAGGAACTTGCAGCTATCCTATGCCTGTCCCTCGGCATGTGGTATATTATTAACCATGGTTTTTTGGAGAGAAAAGAGAGAAGACAGAAGAGCGAAGACAGAAGGAAGGATACTCGAAAGAGGAATGCTGAAAAGAGAAAGAAACTTATGTGGGCTATCGTAAGGAGATGGCTACTACTTTACCTCACTGTAGCATCATTGTTATGTTCAGGAGATGGCTACTGCCTGATTGTCTGCATGTTTGAATCATTTCTATTGGATTTTGTTCTGCACATATGTTGTTCTACACATAATAAAGTCATGTTTTTTGAACCCTTAAAACCACTGCCTTCACTTGTCTGCTTTATGAACTGTAGCATCATTGTATCTCAGCATCGGCATTCAACAACATCATTATACAGACAGGCTGATAGATACGAGTGCAGCGCTGTCTTGCTGGTAGTCAAATATATTTATTTATACAGCATATGGATGTTACGTGCCTGTTAGCCTACTTGCCGCTTTCAGTTCTAGTAGATTTGTAGTTTAGATCTCGCAACCAGGGATTGGGAAGCGATGTATTTCTACGAAAAGGCTGACTGATGCGGGGCTCCAATCTCCGCGTTTATAGAGTGCTCCGGTGTCTTGCTGGTAGTCAAATATATGTATGTATATATACAGCATATGGATGTTACGTGCCTGTTACCTGCCGATTTCAGTTCTAGTAGTTTAGATCTCGCAACCAGGGAAACACCGACAAGACGCGAATCTACCGGCATTTGACTCATGAGTGAACGGCGAAAATGGCTGGACGGCACAGCTTGGGATTCCATTGAAGTTGAAGTTGACATCCAGTCATCCTGTCACTGCTGTCCATCAAAAATGGCACATCCATCAATAATATGACATAATAACAACTGCTCTGATTAGATTGCTTAGATTGTTTAATACATCAACGGGGGAAAAGCGAGATGAACTCGCGAGTATCAATCAAAAGTCCTATCTATTCCATTCAAAGTGTTTTAGTCTTCCCCCTTTCCACTGGTAATAAGGAATTGGCAAGAATAGATCGATATAAATAGATCAACTATCATGCACAGATCAGCCTTAAAACATGTAACGTTAGATATATAACGGAGCGATGTATTTCTACGGAAAAGGCTGACTGACACGGGCATTTGAATGGAATTCCGGGGTAGAAATATTCTCTGCCCCCGCTGTCAACGGGATTTTGAAACAGCAGCAAGCGGTGCTGCGAGCAGCAGCAGTGGGTGAACTCCCGGTTCATCGAGTTTACGGTTAAAAGCATAACTTCTCGGGGTGTCAGCGCGGTGGTTAAGGGCTCAAAATGACCGTAGACAGATGGTGAAGTTAGCAAAGGAGTATTGTGTTTGTACCACCTCCACAGTCGGTGTTATTCACGGGCAAAGACGGTGCATAATAGCGATTTTTGTGTTATCCTTGTTGTAAATAAAAGTTCTATGATGCATTGAAATGACATTAAACTAAGATAATACGATGGTCAGCATAATTTTTCGAATCTTTATTAATAAGCTATTACAGAAACTCTAGTGACATTTTCCAAGAGCGAATGTGGTATTTCAAGATGGCGGTTAGTGAAGAAATCTATGAACATGGGATGACGATTTCCATTGACCAATCAACGGTGTGCAGCGTCACACGTCACACGCAGCCTGGCAAAAAGATCCGGATCTAAAAATGTAGACCCTGGTATCGAAGGGGAGCTAAAGAAGCGACCCGAACCGACCTGACGCGACCTGGGCCGACAAATGGAAAAGGGTCAAAGAAGCAGGCCAGCCCGGCCTGGCCCTGTAATGGAAAAGCGCCATTAACCAGTTTGTGGCTATTGTGTTCCTTTTTCACCTTTGTGTAACTAGGAGAAAGTGGGGGCCGATTCCCCCTTAACCTTCATCCCCCATCATCTTCCTCAATGTACAAGTCCACACCCATTGCTCATGATTGGTCTAGACCCCACCCGAGGGCGGACCTCTTACCTGAGTGTACCTGAGTGTATATATACAGAGATGTGATGAATGATCTGGGGCCTATTCCACGAAGCTCGATAAAGTTCTAAGCCTCGATAAAGTTCTAAGCCTCGATAATGTTAGCTTGCGTTCGGTTCCATCAATGTGGCTCAAATAATTCGCTGCTTGGTTGAGCTCCTTCTGAGTCGGATATAATTAGCCTGGTCGCGACCAGGCTAAAACACTGGCTAAAGTCATCCGTGCGTCAAAAAAGGCTCACAGGCGGAAACTACATCCCGAACGACAGTTCCTCTTTTAGGAAATATTAGTTCCCACTTCACACAAGATAGATAGATGGATAGGTTGACTGTGTGATAGATAAATAATTTGATATTTTGAAAGTGTGATCGATCGATAGATAGTTTGATTGTGTGATAGATAACTTGATATTTTGAAAGAGTGATAGATAGATCGATAGATCAATAAATAAAAGAGTGTAAAAAAAATAAATAAAAAATGTTTTAACTTGCATTGCTGTCATCACAGCGGTCTGGCTGGCGCAGTGGTTAAGGCAGCCGGCTAGGGTTCCAAAGGTTGCGTGTTCGAGACTTGATTTAAGTGACGTTTTTTTTTTTTTTTTTTTTTTTACATTTAACCGAAGCCTTCATGCAAAGGCTTAAACACCATTGTAATCGTGTCAGTTCTTGTAAATTAGCCTGCACCATAATTTTATAGCCTACATACTTTTTTAGATGAGATTTTAGGTTAGATTCAGACAACGAAATGCAGTAAAAAGTGTGTCTGAAGAGGGATTCGAACCACCGTCTAAAAATGACGAACAAATACCACCGCAGCGGTCGATACCACTACTAGGCCATCGTGGCGATATGACGGTTTGTAGCCTGCTGCTGATATCACCACAGTAGTAATATTCATTTATTAAAATATGAACATATAACAATAACTGGGGCTAGTATGACCTACGCTTTTAATCGGTCAGCAATTTCTTGCCAAACCATTTCCCTCGCCTTGTTAATTGCGGCAGTATTGCACTATTTTACATCTTATTTTTCCGTCTTCATAAAAATCAATAATTCGGAATGCTGCGCAAATGTAGTACCCCTGCAGAGTGGAGTATCTTCATTTCGACAGATCGACTCTTCGGGGCTCTTTATGTCTGCGTGCACGCGCCCATATCGAAGATTTGTAAGCCTGTCTTCTGTGAACACTCATGACACAAGCCTGATCCTCGTTCGAGGAATCACCTGAGGCTTGAATTCCAATCCCGAGTTGCCTGATCGCCTGATTTATTTCAATCGCCGCTATACTGATCCACCTTCAGTGGAATGGCCCCCTGGACTTTACGAGGAACTTTGAATCGTTCAGATTAATTTAATTAATTAATTTTGACATTTAGCAGACGCTTTTAATCCAAAGCGATTTACAATTACAAATTACAGGGACATTCCCCCTGGAGTAACTGAGGGCTAAGTGCCTTACTCAAGGGTACACTAGTAGTGGTGTGGTTTCAGGCGGGATTTGAACTCACAACCTTCTGATCACAAGTCCAACCACTACCCCCCAGATGCGTCTGACGAACCTGTAAACTTCCTCCTTCTGCAGAAGAATATTAAATATCTTTTCTTATACATCTTGAAACGAAACAGGCTGCTTTTATTGATAATTTGCTCTAACAGGTGTGGTAGAACGGGAGATTCACAGCTTGAAAGTGCACTTGAAAAATCGGCAGGAACTGTGTGATGCAATCATGTCATCATGGACCAGAATCTCAAAGGAATGTTTCCAATGTCTTGGGGAATCAATGCCATGAAGAATTGAGGCTGTTTGAGCGCAAAGGGAAGCCCTACCCAGTAGGCTATAGTGTTCCTAATAAAATGTTCGGAGAGTGTATATGTAGGTAGCCTATGTAGGCCTATTTAGGAAACAATACTGACCGAACAAACAGCAAGACAACCATGAAAATACTTTCACTCAGTCCATAACCTTTCGCTCACATCTTATCACACATCAGATCTCTGATTAGATTAGGCCTATTTGTCATTTATTCACACTGAAGTGAAGTTCTTGATAATGCTGTTATGGCTTCGAGTTACATAATAAATCAGCAGACGTATATGCAGTGGACTTCTCACAGGATATTAATTATTAGGAGTTAATAACCAGATAATGTCATTTATTAACTTGTGTAGGCCTATGAGGGAACGGCCTTTGTGCTGTATAGCCTACAGCCAGTCAGCAATAACAGCTCATCAAATACAAATACAATGGCTCCAGTCAATAACAGTAGATACAATGCGGGTAAACAATGGCAAAACCTATTTATGAAGGCCTATGTTCCACCATGTCCGGTTTTAAGAGGAGTTTAACGCAAGATATGGGGGTAGCACCAAAACAGCCTAATGATCATCATAATAATCATAACACACACACACACACACACACACACACACACACACACACACACACACACACACACACACACACACGCACTTTGGTCGATCCTTTATTCCAGCGGCAATTAGGTTTGACAATGAACGCTTTAAACCGATCTGTCGGCTACCACAGTTTTGCACAACACTGTGCACTTTATCTGTGATCTGAGACAATGCACTTTATGACGATTCAGATTATAAATTATATAAATTATGTGTTTTGCTGTACTTTTCTGGTTGTATGTGTCTGTCGCTGAGAAGTGTGTTGTGCTTATGCGTGAATGCTGTTAGCTTAACGATTTTCTCTCCTAAGAAACATAAATAATACGCTAATTTGACTTGACGGGGGGTCCTACCGCGAATAGCTGCGGCTTTCCCAGAGCGACGGTGGTCGGAAATTCTCGGCGAAGGACTGCCAGACCAACATAATCACTCAGAACATAGAACTATAGAAAACTGTGAACTGCTGAAGAGTCTTCTGCAGCCTGTTAGGGGATTATTTAAGTAGTCTAAATACAAAACAGAAGACGGTAGCCTAGTTTCTTCAAATGCATAGAAAAGGTATTTAATTATCTTTTGGAAGAGGAGCACAGTTTACAAGCATGACAGACGTGGTCTGACAGTCAAACGTTCTCAGAAAAGTAAGCTCGAGACACAGAGCATGAATGTGTATGTACTGTACATATAATAGTCACGCCCTCAGGTAAGGTACAAGCCAATCACAGAGATTTCCTGTCAGCATCTGTAATGAGGAGGCAGTCACATGACGCTAGTGACGCAAAAGATAGAGAGAGGTTAAGGGGGATCGACCACAAATGACACAAATATGGAAAAAGAACACTAAGGTCAGGAACTGGTCTGGGCCCCGTTCCACTAAACTAGATTATCTTCTAATCGGCGATAATGTTCTAATCAGCGATAATTTAATCTTGCGTTCGGTTCCATCAATGTGGCTCAAATAATTCGCTGTTTGGTTGCTATGCAACCTATCCTCCCGAGTTATTCTGGTCGCGAGCAGGCTTAGAGGTTGGTTTAGGTAAAACGTGCGTCAAAATTGTCTCACAGGCGGAAACTATATCCCGAACGACAGTTCCGTCAAGTGTCTTTTAGGAAATATTAGTTCCCACTTTTTACGAGATAGATAGATAGATAGTTTGACTGTGTGATAGATAGATAATTTGATATTTTGAAAGTGTGATCGATCGATAGATAGTTTGATTGTGTGATAGATAACTTGATATTTTGAAAGTGTGATAGATAGATCGATAGATCAATAAATTAAAAAGTGTAAAAAATAAAATAAAATAGGTACATGAATTAACTTGCATTGCTGTCATTACGGTGGTGAGGTTGGCGCAGTGGTTAAGGCAGCCAGCTAGAGTTCCGAAGGTTGCGGGTTCGAGACTTGATTTAAGTTACTCTTTTTTTTCTTTTTTTTTTACATTTAACCGAAGCCTTCATGCAAATCGATTTACAACATATATATATATATCTGTCTAAGTGAATCATCTATCCATCAGTAATCATAAGAAAAAATAATCTATGCCAAATCCAGGGTCCAGTTGAAGAACATAATTTACTCAGAAAGGCTTCAAACACCATTGTAATCGTGTCAGTTCTTGTAAATTAGCCTGCACCATCATTTTATAGCCTATATACTTACTATTACTATATTTTAGATGAGATTTTAGATTAGATTCAGACAACGAAATGCAATAAAAACTGTGTCTGAAGAGGGATTTGAACCACTGTCTTAGAAAGACGAATAAATAGCACAACAGCGGTCAATATCACTAGGCCATCGTGACGATATTACGGTTTATAGCCTGCTGCTGATATCACCACAGTAGTAAATATTCATTTATTAAAATATGAACATATAACAATAACTAGGGCTAGTATGACCTACGCATTTAATCGGTCAGCAATTTCTAGCCAAACCATTTCCCTCGCCTTGTTAATTGCGGCAGTATTACACTATTTTACATCTTATTTGTGGTCTTCATAAAGATCAATCTTCATTTCGACAGTTTGACTCTTCGGGGCTCTTTATGTCTGCGTGCACGCGCCCATATCGAGGATTTCTAAGCCGGTGTTCTGTGAACACTCATGACACAAGCCTGATCCTCGTTTCAGGAATCACCTGAGGCTTGAATTCCAAACCCGAGTTGCCTGATCGCAGGATTTATTTTAATCCAGCCAATATACTAATCAAGTCAACGTTAGTGGAACGGCCCCCTGGTCTGGTCTAGTCAGGCTGCCATGCTTGGTCAAGGTGTTACTGGTGGACAGGCAAGAGAGAAGAGAGTAATCAGGTCTTTGTGATCATTTAAATGTGTCTGTTGTCTAGCCAAAGTCTAGTCTAACCTAGTCTAGCCTATCTAATGCGGGGTACACACATAAGGATTTTCTGCTCGATTTTCAGATGTCTGAAAACGACAGAAAACGCCCGATTATCAGATGGATCTTAACATTTTCCTATAACAAAATCCTGTGGTGTGAGGTGTGTATCAACTCTCCCGACAACCTGCTCGGAAAATGGGCTTGGGGAACGACAGATTCCAGACTCTCTAGAGTCTCGTTCCCCAAGCCAGAAATCTCGCGTGAACCCATCCTTTTAATATTGCCTTAAAATGACAAAGTAATTAAATTAAGATTATATAATGATTAAAGCACTTTGAGCCGCAACGTTTGCAGGAAAAGCGCTATACAAATAAAGTTATTATTATGATTATTATTATCTAACGTAGTACCCTGACTGACCTGTACGAGACAACCATGTGCGACAGGGCAAATAAAGTGCAGAATAACGAAAAGAAGAAGGCAGCTCGCTTCTTGATTGGTGAGCAGGGTTGCCAGATGGGAATGACATTTTCCACCCTAACCACAGTCTAAAACCGCTAATTCCACCAAACAATCTGGCAACCCTATGATTTCTGGTCGGAAGTATTGAACACATTTCACATTTACGATTGCCGGCCACGCCCATTTTCCGAGCAGGTTGTCGGGAGAGTTGATTGCACAATTGAAGAGAATTTACTCTTAACACACCTCACACCACAGGATTTTGTTATAGGAAAATGTTAAGAGCCATCTGATAATCGGGCGTTTTCTGTTGTTTTCAGCCATCCGAAAATCGCTGAAATCTTAGAAAATCCTTATGTGTGTACCCCGCTTAAGTCTAGATATCTAACCTAGTCTAGCCTATCTAACCTGCCTTTAAATGGCTAAATCATTCAATTATTATATAATGATTGGAGCACTTTGAGCTGCAACATTTGCAGGAAAAGCACTATACAAATAAAAAGTTATTATTATTATTATCTAACCAGTTATGTTTAATTCTGGTCCTGGCCTGGTGAGCCACAGGATTCCTGGGAGGCTGTTGGAGGTAGAAATCGGAGGCCAGGCTCATTGTAATGCACGGAAGGGAATAATAAATGGTTGACAACAATTCCTCCTTCCATCCATGCATTCTACGCCCGGTTCGACGAGGGGCGAACGGAGGTAACCGCAACACAAACACCACTCTCTCCAGCTCTCAGCAGCCTCACCCTCACAGAGCATGAGGTGAGACGCGTACTGAAGGCGGTGGACCCCAGGAAAGCCTCGGGCCCGGATGGCGTCCTGGGACGGGTGCTGAGAGACTGCGCCGACCAGCTGGCCGGGGTTTTCACCAACATCTTTAACCAGTCCCTGTCCCAGGCCACCGTCCCACCCTGCCTGAAAACCTCAACTATCATCCCAGTCCCGAAGAAAAGCACGGTGAGCTGCCTAAACGACTACCGCCCGGTGGCACTCACACAAATCATCATGAAGTGCTTCGAGAAACTAGTCCGGGCCCACATACTCACACGCCTCCCGCCCAACCTGGATCCATACCAGTTCGCCTACAGAGCCCACAGGTCCACAGAGGACGCCATAGCGACGACTCTCCACGCCACTCTATCCCACCTGGAGAGGGGAAACAGCTACGCGAGACTGCTCTTCGTGGACTTCAGCTCCGCCTTCAACACCATCCTTCCAGACAGGCTAGTGACCAAACTACTAGACCTGGGTCTATCACACTCTATATGTGCGTGGATCAAGGACTTCCTGACCGACCGCCCCCAGAGGGTGCGGGTGGGCCCCCACACCTCCACAGCCCTCAGCCTCAGCACTGGGTCCCCCCAGGGCTGCGTGCTAAGCCCCATCCTCTACAACCTCTACACCCACGACTTCACCCCCGTCCACCCCAGCAACTACATCGTAAAGTTTGCAGACGACACCACCGTGGTGGGATGTATCTCGGGGGGGGACGAGGCGGCGTACAGGGATGAGGTAGAGCAACTGAGCAAGCTGTGCAAGGTTAACAACCTGCTGCTAAACAAGTCAAAGACCCAGGAATTCATCGTAGACTTCAGGAGGAAAAAGTCCGAGATCCAGCCCCTGCTCATCGACGGAGAGAGAGTGGAGAGAGTCTCAACCCTCCGATTCCTGGGACATCACATGCGGGATGACCTGGCCTGGAAGGACAACACAAAAGGCACCATCAAGAGGGCACAACAGCGGCTATACACCCTGAGATGCCTCAGGAAAGAACACAACAAGCAGGAGATACTGGTGGTCTTCTACCGCGGCGCAGTGGAGAGCATCCTCACCTACGGCATCTGCAACTGGTTCTACAGCTGCACAACAGCGGAGAGAAACGCGCTACAGAGAGTCGTGAGAACAGCACAGAAGATCACCGGCGCCCTCCTCCCCTCTCTGGAAGAGCTGTACAACACACGCTGTCTCAGGAAGGCCTCCAAGATCTCCAGGGACCCGACCCACCCTGGGCACGTACACTTTATCAGGCTGCCCTCGAAAAGGAGGTACAGGACCCCGGCCGCTAAGACAAACAGACTGAAGAACTGCTTCTACCACAGGGCCGTCAAGGCCCTGAACACAGCAAAGGCCTAAGTTCTGGGCCCAGGACAGTCTGGACGGATTGTATGGCAGCTAGTGCTGAGGCACAAACATGTACATTTCAAGCCTGCAAACTGACACTTTAAATAACGTGAAAAAATACTTTTGTGCAATATGACAACCCTAGTTGACTATCTGTGCAGTATAGTACAGTGGATTGTGTACATAGCCTTTATTTATGTAAACCAGCTCCTTACCTTCTTGTGATTTTATTCTTTTTCTAAAAGTTTTATTTTTTTTCCCTTTCCTAACACCAGGGGAGCCACCCCTCCTAAATGTCGTTGTTTGGTACCTGTACTGTAGCAATGACAATAAAGTCCATTCATTCATTCATTCATTACAAGACTGTCCCACCAATTTCTACCTCCAACAGCCTCCCCTTCCAGCCCACACTCAGGACCACTGGTTGAAGAATACTGCACTTGTATACAGCTGCAACACAATTGTCCAATAGCAGGCCAATAAAGCTCTCCATAGTGATTGACACAGGGACAGTGTTTATTATGGTCTGTACAAGTTTTCTTTATTTTCATTTCATTGTAAGAGAAAGGACAGAATGACACAGAGAGAGAGGGAGGAGAGGAGAGGAGGAAGAGAACAAAAGAGAAGAGAAGATGGGGGGGAGGGGGAATATGACATGACAAGCTTCTCAGACCTGTAAATAATACATTTCTACAAATCTCCTCACCGGAGACCGACCGACATGAGAGACTACGGCACAGGCGACAGAAACAGACAGCTTGGCCGCGGGGCGTGTGTGTGAGCGCCCCCTGGAGGACAGAAACAGACAGCTGGGCCGAGGGGCGTGTGTGTGCGCCCCCTGGAGGACTCTTCTAACCAACGTCCGTTATTGGATATTCCACTTTTAATATTATATATAGATACATATCCACTATGGTGTAATATTAAGCCTTGTCCGGTCATACACTGACTTCATTGAATAGGCACCCCCCCCCCCCCCCCCAAATCCTGCCTGAGGTGGGATGATCCAAGATATGTGACCGGGGGGGGTGGGGGTGGAACGTACCATGGCCTCTCTGAAAAGGGTGGACATCGTTTGCTTTAATTATCAACCCCCCCCCACCTCCCTTCCCCCCTCCACACACACACACTCCTGTAGAACCCACCTCCTCCAACCCCACCTCTCTAAACTGATATGGCTGGGGGGGGGCGTGGCTACCACCTGCTACGCTTCTGGATCCTCCCCAAAGGCCCCGCCCCCTCCCTTCATCATAACAGGAAGCAAATCACTGTGTGGAGGTCAGAGGGGGTGTTAGGGTGCTAGGGTTTAGAAGCAGGTAAGGATGAGGGGGGATGGGGGGTGAAGCTTCAACATCATCATCCTCAATGTTAAAAGTTCAGTGACACACTCCTGGCTGGGGTGGTGTGTGTGTGTGTGTGTGTATATATGCATGTATGTATGTATGTATGGGGGGTGTCGGGACAGAGGACTCCGGGGGGTGGGTCAGGTGTCCTAGAGAGCAGGGTGGGTCCTCATCTCTGCTCCAAACCACAACTCCCATGATGCACTGCAACAGGATGACACGAGGGCGGTGGGAGGTGGTGTCCGACACAGTGTGTGGGCGCGCGTGTGTGTAGGCGATGAGTACGTCTGAGGCTGTTTATCAGTATGAGTGTAAGCACGTGTTGATAAGAGTTTTAGTGTGTGTGTGTGTGTGTGTGTGTGTAAGCATGAGCGTGTGTGTGTGTCAAAAGTCTGAATGGGCAGCGTAGCCTCCAGGGAGAGAGGGAGAGTGCAGTTCCGTGGTCGGCCTGTAGAGGCACTGTCTGTCCTATAAGACATCTGACGGGGGCTCGCCTCCACTGGAGCCTGACTGGGCGCGCTTGATGTACAGATTCAACAGCTTCAGCTGGG
>NC_137688.1:50487084-50489584 GCF_963989245.1 Nansenia antarctica | reverse complement strand
GGTCCCTAAAAACTGTGAAGGCCCGACATACAAACAGCTTTTTCCCCACAGCCATCCGGCTCCTAAATGCCGCTGCCCCCCCCCCCCCCCCCCTGACCTGACCCCCTATCTATCTATCTACCCTCCCTCCACCCCCACTGGACTGTCTGGATATGAACACTTGAACACTTGATCTCTGCACTTTATATTTATATTAATTATGACTCTTGCACTTCGATGTTGGTTTGCACTGTCTTGTCCTGTCTTGCACCTGTCCTGCTGTAAACCGTGCTCCACTGTACCATACCAAATTCCTAACATGTTTACATGTCATGGCAATAAAAGTCTTCTGATTCTGATTCTGATTCTGATTCTGATTTATGTGATATCAATGCTGTTTTCAATTCATGAAATAAAATTGATACTTATTGCAAGGGTTGACTCTGACATACAAATAATCAGATAATGGGTGTGGCTTAGACAATTAGGGGGAGTGGCTTGTATGAAAGTGGGTGTGGCCTGTCGGTGGGGCCGAGCCGATTCGTAAAATATCTGAACCGTGTCTGTGGCACTTGTGGTTGCTGAGCTAAAGTCCTTTAACCTTCCTTTAACCACTAGGCCGGAAAAGCCTTCATTAAAGTGGGTGGCTGCTGCTGGCGTACGTTTGGGCCCAGGGAACGGGCAT
This sequence comes from Nansenia antarctica, assembly GCF_963989245.1. Taxonomy (NCBI): domain Eukaryota; kingdom Metazoa; phylum Chordata; class Actinopteri; order Argentiniformes; family Microstomatidae; genus Nansenia; species Nansenia antarctica. The sequence continues at coordinate 50,488,920 of NC_137688.1, read as the reverse complement.
GGAAAGAGTCACAGTCACCAAACTCTACACACTCCTTGATTGTATCCCTACATTGTACCAAATCAACTTTCAGAGTCCTAGGCCATTCCTGGGAGGCCTTGCACGCGAGCTAGCGGGAACCTGTAGGGAGCTCTAATGCTTGATGTGAAGTGCCTAGTGTAAAAAGACATGTTCTCACACTTACAGGGGTACAGGGAGTACAACATGTTGCATTTTCATGCCATTAGGGTTAGGGCTTCCTAGGGTTTCCTAGGGTTAGAGATGCATTTGGACTTCTGGAGTACCTCCACTACTTTCAATGGGTTCTGAAGGTCTGAGAGCAAAGGGCTTTCTACCAGGGGTAACTAACCCTGGGTAGAACCTTGGGTTCAAATCTGGAGTGTGTGGGACCAAATGTGTAGATGTGGTGAGCTAATGAAGCTCTTTGAGATTGAGATGAGAAAAGGGCGCTTGTCTCTTTAAGGCCAGGAGGGAGTTAGCGACTAGCGATGTTAGCTTAGCGCCAGTTTAACAGAAGTAACTTCACTTTTAACATGACTTCCCGGTCGTAGCGGGCTGGTTGACGGCTTAAAATGACCGTGGAGACCTGTAGACCTTATCCAGCCATAGTCTTGTGTTTCTACCCCGGGGCATAGCCGGTGTTATTCACGGACAAACACTCCGTAGTAGAGTGGTTCTAGTACACTGGACATATGTAGCCAATTGACGGAAATCCGTCGCGACTTGGAAAAAATTGACGGAAATCCGTCGTAGCGACGGAGAACTTTAATCCCTGCATTTATATGTTTTGTGAGCGAGCGGGCAAACCTGTTGGGTGTACGTGTGTGTGTGTGGTGTGTGTGTGTGGCGTACCTCCTTGTGGGGGTCTTTGTGTGCCTCCAGGGCCTTCATGATGGTGAGCTCAGCGTAGTTCTTAAACCTCCAGGGCTGCCGGCTCAGGATCTCCTTCAGCACGCGCAGGGCCAACGCACGGATCACATGCTGGGGGGAGGGGGAGGGAGAGGATGGAGGGAGGGAGGGAAGGAAGTAGGAGGGGGGGAGGAAAGGAGGGGGGGAGGAAGGGAGGGGGGGAAGAGAGAGGGTGGGAGGGGTGGAGGGAGGGGAGGGGGAGGAGGGAGGAGGGAGGGAGGGAGGAGGGAGGGAGGGAGGGGAGGGGGAGGGTTGTTAGTCTGTTTTCAACAGGTGTGTTTGTGTAAGCATCTTATCAATCTGCCAATCAGGTGTGAGTGTGTGTGTGGGGATGATTGAGTGTGTGTGTGTGTGGTCACCTCTCCAGCATCAGCAGCAGCAGGTGTGTGTGTGTGTGTGGTCACCTCTCCAGCAGGTGTGTGTGTGTGTGTGTGTGTGTGGTCACCTCTCCAGCATCAGCAGCAGCAGCAGGTGTGTGTGTGTGTGTGTGTGTGTGTGTGTACCTCGCGGTCCCCCAGGGTCTCCAGCAGCAGCAGCAGGATGGTCTTGAAGTGCTCGTCCCAGACCTGCAGGGTGTTCTCCCTCACCAGCTTCAGCAGCTCACACAGCGCCGCCTTCCTCTCCTCCACACGCTCATTGTGATTGGACAGCTCCTTCAGCAGCTCGGCCATCAGCTCCGATTGGTCCAGGCTGCTGTCTGTTAGGAGACCAGAGCCAATAGGGAGGATGAGATTATTTTTTTCCTGTATGAATTTTTTCTATTATATATATATTTTTGGTATATTATCGGTTTCAACTGGTTGGAGCGACTTAAAATATATATTTTAAAAATTCATTCATGATGTGTATTAGATGTACAGTATATGTCTGTGTGTATGTCTGTGTGTGTGTATATGTCTGTGTGTATGTCTGTGTGTGTGTATATGT
>NC_137688.1:50464584-50482084 GCF_963989245.1 Nansenia antarctica | reverse complement strand
AAGGTTAACAATATTAACAACGTCTACAAAGCTACAGTACATGACATTAGGGAGAGACACGCCCATTAACACACACCTGGGGACAACAGTGTGTGTGTGTGTTACCTGTGCTGTGTGTGTTTGTCTGTGTTTGTCAGTGTGTGTGTGTGTTACCTCTGCTGCACTGGAATGTGTGTGTGTGTTTTCTGTGCTACCTTGGCGTGTGTGTTTGTCTGTGTGTGTGTGTGTGTGTGTTTTAACTGTGCTGTGTTGGTGTGTGTGTGTGTTATCTGCACTGTGTGTGTGTGTGTTATATGTGCTGTATGGGTGTGTGTGCATCGGTGTGTGTGTGTGTGTGTGTGTGTGTGTGACATTAATTCTCCGGCGTCTGACAACCAAATGGAATGAAATTAACAACAAATCTGTGGGCTACAAAAAGAAGAAAATAAGGTAATGAAACACAAACCAAACCCAGCACACACACACACACACACTCACCCACACACACACCCACATCCACACCCACACCCACACACGTTCAGTGCAACCTCTTCCAGAAACGCATCCACATCCACCTCCCTCCGTTCCTCCATCTCTCTTCTCCTCTTTCCTTTCTCCCTTCTCTCCAACCATCTCTCTAAGTAGCGTCAGCCCTAAACCGACCTTCCCCCGGGGCGCACTGCGCGTCATTAAAAGCGCTCCCCCCTCCTGGGAGTCCACTGACCTGGGAGGTTTGGTTCCAGGCCGTGGCCTGCTGGTGCAGGCAGCAGGCGTGGCGCCTGGCGCTGGGGGGGTGCACCCTAACCCCGGCCCTGGCCCCCCCCCCGCCTCGCCCTCTCCCCCGCCCGCAACACGCTGGCTTCAGACAGAGAGAGAGGAGAGCACCGCGTCAATACACCACGGAGGGAGGGGGGGGGAGGAGGAGGGGAGGGGTGGAGTGAGGGAGGGGTAGAGTGAGGGAGGGGTGGAGAGGGGGGGGGGGGAGAGGTGGAAGGAGGGAGGGGGAGAAGGAGGGAGGGAGGGGGAGAAGGAGGGAGGGAGGGGTAGAGGAGGGAGGGAGGGGTAGAGGAGAGGAGGGATGGGTAGAGGGGTAGAGGGAGGGAGGGAAGGGGAAATAGGGGGACTGACCGGTGAGAGAGGAGAGGAGTGGGGGGGGGGAGTGAAGTGAGGGAGGAGAGGAGAGGGGAGTGAAGTGAGGGAGGAGAGGAGAGGGGAGGAGAGGAGAGGAGAGGGGAGTGAGGGAGGAGAGGAGAGGAGAGGAGAGGGGAGGGGGAGAGGAGAGGGGAGTGAGGTGTGTATTGAAGCGGTGAAGTCATTCCCCTGCACATTCACTAAGGGACCATAGCCATTCATACTGCAGGATGTGGGTAGAACATGTCTGATTTCTCTCCATGTGCTGTTTGCGTGTTTATGTTTATTATGAATTTGGACAGGCAGGGAGAGGGAGGGAGGAGAGAAGAGGAGGGGGGAGGGGAGGAGAGGAGAGGAGAGGGAGGAGAGGAGGGAGGAGAGGAGAGGGGAGGAGAGAAGGGAGGAGAGGAGAGGAGGGAGGAGAGGAGGGAGGGAGGGAGGAGGAGAGAGGGAGAGGAGAGAGAGGACAGGGGGAAAGAGGACCAAGGAAAGGGGACAGTGAAGAAAGGGATGGGGAAGGAGAGGGGAGAGGATGGAGGGAGGAGGAGACTGCGGAGCAAAGCGAGTGGTGTGTAGGATTGGAGGCGTGTCAGTAGCCATCCAATCACAGTCCAGGGATCAGGGTGGGAGGCGGAGCCAGCGTGAAACAGGCGTGAGGGTTCAGAGGTCAGATCAGTGCAGCAGTTACCATAGTTACTGAGAAATAGAGTCCCAGGGGAGCAGTCGCTGCGTTTACGCCCTCCCTCCTTCCCTCCTTCCTTCCTTCCCTCCCTCCCTCCCTCCCTCCCTCTCTCCTTTCCGTTCATCTCATCCTTCATTGAACCTTCATTGAACACATTTTCTCTTGGTCACACTTCATCACACACACATGCACGCGCACGCACAGCCACACACACACACACACACACACACACACGCACATACCCCTACCTTGAGGTTGGGGGTCTGTGTCTGGTCCACAGTGAACCTCATCAGGATGGTGAACTGCAGCTCGTTGGGGAAGGACTCCCTGCAGAGGAGACACACGTGTTAGAGACACACACACACACACACACACACACACACACACACACACTAGGGCTGCAACTAACGATTATTTTGATAATCGATTAATCTGACGATTATTTTTCCGGTTAATCGATTAATCGGATAAAAGTGAAAAAAAAACAGATTTCTTTTGCAAATTTAATTTTATGTTTTCTAAATCAGCCAGGCCGATACATATACATGTGCAAAATGAATAAGTTTTAATAAAAAAGTATAAATAATATAAATAAAAAAGGCTTTGCTACATCAAATAGGTTTAACAACAGGCCATGGACTATGGCGGTAGATTGTTTCAATAAAGTAGTTGAACTCTAGCTCAATACATGCATTGTTTTAGGTAATAACTTTGCTTAATGTAAAGGTCAGTAACCCAAAGTGCAATATAGGCTACAGACAAGACACTAATGTTTTTATATAACAGATATGCTCCAAAACAATGCAATGTGTCCTCTCACTCCATACAATAGGCTAGGCTACAGTCAGTGCCTCACTCTAACTCACAGGTAGCTTGGTAGGCTACCACTAGCTAGCCTTTAGCTTATCACCTCTGCTCTACCACTGACGTTAGCCAGCTAGCTAAATACACTTGTCATGCAATATTGAATTCATGAATGCGAGCAAACACTCACTGGCTATCGCATTACATTACAGTCATTTAGCTGACGCTTCGCCAGAACTCACAAGTGCATCTCCTTACTAATACAAGTGACTATGAGCATACTCCGGTGCTGAAGGCATAGAATGCGAATAGCAAGCTAAAAATACAATAGGTCATTAAGAGGGAGAATCTATTAGATAAACGAGAAGAACTAACTTAGGCCTACAGCTGTGCCAGTGAAACGAATGATCCTCACTTCAAAACGCAACGTATGGCATGGGTACAGCCAACGTTAAACTTGTATAACTTACCCTGCTGAGGGTAGCTTTTAATGTGACGATTTCGGTCGAGTCGTTTTCTCCACCTCCGCCATGATTTAAATGTAGCCGCCGCGGCAGCTCCGCAAGACTGCGTGGCGTGCGTCAACAGGAAGTAGGTTTGTTATGAAACAAGACCCGACGAATCGATAATGGAATTTGTCGCCAACGAATTTCATTATCGATTTGTATCGATTTCATCGATTCGTTGTTGCAGCCCTAACACACACACACACACACACCCCCATCGGTGGGTACTGACCGTGTGACGTCCAGGGCCTTCTGCACCTTGGCCTGTACGGAGCCCAGCAGGTCGGCTCCCATCTTCTTCAGCAGCTGGGTGAGCAGCACGAACAGCCAGTCCTGCAGGTCCTCTCTGTGCACCAGCACGAAGTCCACCAGCGTCTCCAGGAACATGCTGAACACCTGGGGAGGGAAGGGGGAGGAGGGGTTAGTACGGAGACACGCAGGCACAGGCACCACACACACAGACACACACAAACACAAACAGGCACACATGCACTCACACATGCAACACCACACGCACACACATATACAGACATGTGCACGACACGCACACACACAGACACATGCACAAACACACACACACACACACACACACACACACAAGATTCCATGCAAATGAAAACATTCATCACTAATCACCTACTAGTCACTAGGCCTGTAACAATTCCACATTTTGCTGTACAATTACGTAATAGTCTCAAAAATAATTGCGATTAACAACATCATTGTTTCACTGTTACGTGACCCAGATAATGTAATAACACAGTAACCTATGAAGGTTGTATTGTATCCTGATGCATCCTCAACAATAAAAAAGGTACTGTGTGTCATCTAGTTATGTGTGGTTATGTGTTTTTAGCATGTTCATGTTCTATCAGCATGTTGTGATGTGCTTAACATGCAGAGCAGCTATCTTGTTAACGTGATGCTCTTTGTTGTTAGCCAGCTAGCTAGCTAGTCAAGATTGCCATTAGTCAATTATTTCATAATTGTTACAGACCTACTAGTCTCACATCACGTTTAGTAGGCAGCTACAGTAATCCACACACACACACACCCAAACACACCCACCCAAACACACCCACACACACTCCAGACAGCAAGCAGCAGGAACAAACTCTGTCACCATTCACCACATGACCCAATCAGACATCAGTCATCAATGACCCATAATCACTCCATACACATGCTGATTGGCTGTCGCCTGCAGGAGGCAACCAATCACAGGAGGGTGTGCGTATGTGTCACAGCCCTGAGCTGTGACATCGGTTAGTGAGGCTGTCGGCAGGGGCCCCATAGCATCCGACGTATTAGTGGTCCAATCAGATTAGGGGGTAAGTGTCACAACCACACAGAACGTTAGACAAACGTTGTTAATCGAACGTTGTTAATCGAACGTTGTTAATCGAACGTATGACACATTTTGGCCAAACTTACTCTCTATAGAGAGTTCCAGAGAGGGAGGCATAAAGAAGAGAAAAAAACAACAAGTTAGCATCCTGGGAAAAAAAATACTTTGGACATCTTTTGGACATTGTTTGTACACCAACATGGTTTGTAAACAGTGCAGAACCAGAACCAGATTATCCAATGACTCTGAAAGACGTGTCTCTGTACGCACAAGACGGAGGGATGGAATGGAGATGGAAAAAACTAGAAGAAAAAGAGGATGAGAGAAGAAAGAGTAAGAGAGAGACAGAAATGGAGCAAGAGAGAGAGAGTAAGAAAGACGGAGAAAAGTGAGAGAGATAGAGAGATGGGGATGCGGGAGGAGGAGAGGACAAAGTGAGAGAAAGAAAGTGACAAAAATAAATGAGGGGGGGGGGAGAGAGAGAGAGAGAGAGATGGAAAAAATAAATGATAAGACGGACAGAGAGAGAGAGAGAGAGAGAGAGAGAAGATGAGTGGTGATGAGATGTACCTTGAAGGAGGCTGAGCTTATACCGGATTCTGCCGAGCAGCCGTACACTCTGCCGGAGTCTCGCTGAAACTCACAACCGTCACCGTCAGACGTGGGGGGTCGGGAAGGCGGGGGGGGGGGCACTCAAAACGCCGGAAGAAGGGGGGGAGCGGAGTTAAGGTTGGGGGGGCGGGGGTGGACCGTAGCGGGTTAGTTAGAAAGAAGGGAAGGGGGACGAAGGGGGGGGGGGGGGGGCTGCGGTGTGTATGTGTGTGTGTGCGGTCAGTGTTGTTGCCGTTTAGACTACACAGGGAGGGGTAAGGGGGGGGTAAAGGGGGTTGCAAGTGAACGCGGTGGGGTGCAGCCAGCGGATTGGCTGACCGACAGTGAGAGAGCAATCCCATTGGCTAGCGGAGAGTGTGAGGGCACACACACACGCAGGACCCAGGCGTGGCATGCCGTTAGAGACCAGTCAACTACCGCCGCACGCAATGCATGCCTGTATGGAGGTGTGTGTGTGTGTGAGAGTGTGTGTGTGTGTGTGTGTGTGTGTGGGAGTGAGTGGTTCTCTCTGAGGTACGCGTTTCACTGTGTATGTGGTCACTTAAGTGTGTGTGTGTTTGTGTGTGTGTGTGTGTGTGTGTGTCTGTACATGTGTAAATATATGCGTGAATTTAGAAATGTGTGTGTTGCGAGCAATATTCTCCTGGCTTTGGTTTCGGCAGAATCCGGTATGGCTAACTGAATGGGCAATGGTATGCACCTATCAGTGTGTGTGTGTGTGTTTGGGCGCACGTGTGTGTGTTAGTGTGTGTTTGTGGCTGCGCTGCATGCACCCATACCTTACTGTGAGGGTCTGCAAACATCCTGGTGAAAATCTCACACAACCTCTTCAGCTCCACACGACTGCAAACACAAACCGAAACACAACCGCAGTCGGTCAAACAACCAAAACACAACTGCAGTCGGTCAAACACAACAGCAACCACAGTTAGATCAGAACACGACCCCATTCAAAGTCATACAAGTTATACAGACACAACCCAAACAGTGATCACTGTCATTTCAGCGGGTAGGGCTAGCATCATTTTACTCAACCTCTTCACTGATACAGACCCACTATCTAGCCCTCTGATGAGATAGGCTGCCAGGTTAAAAGCTGCTCTCTGATAGGCTGCCAGGTTAAAAGCTTCTCTCTGATAGGCTGCCAGGTTAAAAGCTGCTCTCTGATAGGCTGACCTGAGGGTGCGTTGGTTCTTGAGGAGTGCCTGCAGCCCCATAAGCCCCTCCTTCCTCTCAGACCAGTTGGCGCTGGCACAGCGGTTCAACACCTGGAGACAGAGGACATAAAGGCTTATAACACAGGAGAGACAGGTTATAAAGGCTTATTACACAGGGGAGACAGGTTATAAAGGCTTATTACACAGGGGAGACAGGTTATAAAGGCTTATTACACAAGGGAGACAGGTTATAAAGGCTTATTACACAAGGGAGACAGGTTATAAAGGCTTATAACACAGGGGAGACAGGTTATAAAGGCTTATTACACAAGGGAGACAGGTTATAAAGGCTTATAACACAAGGGAGACAGAGAGGTTATAAAGGCTTATAACACAGAGGAGACAGAGGTTATAAAGGCTAATAACATAGAGGAGACAGGTTATAAAGGCTTATAACACAGAGGAGACAGGGTTAAGGGTTGGGGGGTCAGGGGGTTAAAGGTCAGGGGGTACTGACCTCTGCTACGTCCTCAGTCTGTCTCATGTAGGTGGGGATGGCCCCTCCGTTCCTGGAGCTGTACGACCTCTCTGAACACGCGCTGGACGCATCGCTGTTGGCATCGTCATCAGAATACATCCCATAGTTCTCATAACGCCTCCGCGCTGGCTTCTTCTACAGGGAGGGAGGGGTGGAGGGAGAGAGGGATGGAGGGATGGATGGAGGGATGGATGGATGGAGGGATGGAGGGATGAAGGGATGGATGGAGGGAGGGATAAAGGGATGGAGGGTGGGATGGAAAGGTAGGCAAACAGCATGAAATATAACTCCCAAAAACCTATTTGTAATTATAAGCAGCATCGACGCAATATAAAACAGTCACTTGTGCGCTATTTCTAGTCTAACACACGCAAGCGCGCGCACACACACACACACACACACACACACACACACACACACACACGCAGAAGCAGGTAAGAGGCTGACCTTCGATCGCATGTCCCCCAACAGCTGAGAGCGTTAAAGAGAGGCAGAACCAAGGGTTAGTCATAGAACACACACGCACACACACACACGCACACACACAGACGCACACACGCACACATGCACACACACACACGCGCACACACACAAACAACAACCAGGAAGGGAGTGTGTGTGCTGTGTTTGCAATAGTTGTGAGAGTGCATAGAAAGTGAATGGTGTGTGTGTGTGTGTGTGTGTGTGTGTGTGTAGGGAAGGGTAAGTGTGAATAGGGAGCAGGGGAGGCTGGCGGAGGCAGTAATCGAGGACAGAAATATCATTGTAATGCATAGAACAGAACCAGTGGTATCAAACACGTGTACGTGTAGTGTAGTGTGTGTGTGTGTGTGTACCAGAGCGTCTGCGAGGGCCTCCTCTACGTCTGAGCCGGGGTTGAGGACCTTCATGGCGCTGACAGACGAGGAGAGACGACTGGACTGACTCATACCATACCCAGAACCTGGAGATGGGGGGGGGGGGGGGGGGGGGAGAGGAGGAGAGAGGGAGAGAGAGAGAAATGTAGAGGGAGAAATCACACACTCGTACAGACAAACATCTCCCGCAAACGTACCTCTCAATAGTCAAACACACACCCCTCACACCGATGTCAGTCAGTCAGTCACACACACACACACACACACACACCTCTCACACCGACGTCAGTCAGTCAGTCAGTCAGTCAGTCACACACCCCCTCACACCGATGTCAGTCAGTCAGTCAGTCAGTCAGTCAGTCACACACACACACACACACACACACACACACACACCCGACCCGAAAGTTGGCTAAATGACTGAGGTGACAAAATGACCCCCCCCCTCCCAAACCCCAGGAATGCCACCAAGCAAAGCATGATGGGAACTAAAGAGATGGACATGGAGGACGCGTGGGCATGGCTGTGGCAACGAGGGGCGGGGCTAAAAACATAAGGAGACAAGATAAGCGCCGGAGAGAAGAGAAAGAGCGGGACGGTCGCCGTGACAACTGAACGGAACAGGAAGAGCATGCGGTCCAGACAGAAGCCTGAAGAGGACGAGGAAGAGAACGAAAGAACGAAAAAAATGAGAAAAAGGAAAAAATGAAGGACATTTAAATAAAAAAAAGAGGAAAAACTGACAGAGACCCTTAAAAAAAGGAAGAAGCTGACGGAGGGGAGAGAAAAGAAAAAGAGTGAGTGAGTGATGGATAGAGGTACTCAGCCTGCACACCTGGTGCACCGAAGGCGTCAGGTGTGTGTAGAGCACCGGTGGAGCGAGAGTAGCTCCGGGTCGCTGCAACGGAGAACCACACACACACACCCCCCCCCTCACCATTAGAACACACAGAGTGTGTGAGACAGACAAACCCCGAAACCATGCAAGAAGAGTCCAGTTCTGCTTTTGCGACACGGACGTCAGAGGAGCTAAAATGGCTTCCTTCTTGTTCCTCTTCTCACACTCACTCTTCCCTCTCTCACCATCCCTCCCTCTCTCTCACTATCCCTCTCTCTCTCTGATAAACCAGAAGTATCATTCCTCCTCCACTCTGACAGTGACTAAACTTAGAGAACCACTGATGTGTTCTCCTCTAAAGGGAGTTTGGCTTCCCCCTTGTGGCCAGTGTGTGCAGTACGGTTATACAGTACTCCCTGTTGTGTGTAAAAGGCCTTTAGATAGGCGTTCTCTGTGAGGCGGGAAGGAGCGTACAGTACAGGGCTGATATCTCCTACAGGGCTGGTATCTCCTACAGGTGTGTTATTGTATCCTACCCATTTTACATTTCTATGTGTGTTTTTATTGTTCCTACCCATTTCTAAATTCCAGACTTTTCCAGACATACATTTTCACAACTGCTTAGTAGATTTGTGGGCTGGTGTTTTGGCGTGCGTGTGTAGTGTGACCTCTGTCAAATATGGTCTGTATAAATCATCATATTGAATACAATTCTGATCTCTTCTGGTAGGAGTGTAGGATAGGTCTGGAATGACTGATGGAATGATTGTGTCCTTTTCCATATTTTTCCACACCTGGAAAGGGTAAATATTTAATTACAGACTTTTTAAACCTGTGTAAGAACCCTGTATCTCTCTCTCCTAAGAGATTGTTGTCTCTCATCAGAGATGCAGGTGTGTATATCTCTCTCATCAGAGATGCAGGTGTATATATCTCTCTCATCAGAGATGCAGGTGTGTATGTCTCTCTCTCATCAGAGAAGCAGGTGTGTATGTCTCTCTCTCTCATCAGAGATGCAGGTGTGTATGTCTCTCTCTCATCAGAGATGCAGGTGTGTATGTCTCTCTCTCATCAGAGATGCAGGTGTGTATGTCTCTCTCTCATCAGAGATGCAGGTGTGTATGTCTCTCTCTCATCAGAGATGCAGGTGTGTATGTCTCTCTCTCATCAGAGATGCAGGTGTGTATGTCTCTCTCTCATCAGAGATGCAGGTGTGTATGTCTCTCTCTCATCAGAGATGCAGGTGTGTATGTCTCTCTCTCATCAGAGATGCAGGTGTGTATGTCTCTCTCTCATCAGAGAAGCAGGTGTGTATATCTCTCTCCTCAGAGATGCAGGTGTGTATATCTCTCTCCTCAGAGATGCAGGTGTGTATATCTCTCTCTCATCAGAGATCAGGGCTTGACATTACACTTTTTCAGGTACTTCTCCTTTGGACAAGTGAACTTATCTTACTTACTTGTCCGAGAGCTCAAGTTACTTGTCCAAATACAAAGATTTTGAAAAAGCAATATTACACTCACAGTCCACTTCATTAGGTACACATTTTCAACTGCTTGTTAACACAAATATCTAATCAGCCAATCATGTGGCAGCAATTCAATGTATTAAGGCATGTAGACATGGTCAATACGATCTGCTGAAGTTCAAACCAAGCATCAGAATGGGAAAGATTTCAGTGATTTTGAACGTGGCATGATTGTTGGTGCCAGGCAGGCTGTTTATTTGTGAAAGTGCTGATCTACTGGGATTTTCCTGCACAACCATCTCTAGGAGTAACAGAGAATGGTCAGAAAAAGAGAGAAAATATCCAGTGAGCGGCAGTTCTCTGGGTGGAAATGGTGGTGGTGGTGTAATCTGCAGCAATCAGAGCTGCAGGTGTCCTGGGTCTTCCAGGGCGTTACTCACCAAGGGGTGTGAAGGAGCGAACGGGGCTGGTGTCTCTGCTGCTCTCCCTGCTGGCCTCCCTGCTGCAGCCCTGACTCATACTGGGGCGGGGGATACGGCTGCCCCGCGCTACTGCCCCGCCACCACCACCAGAGGGCGCAGCGCACCACACCATACAGGGGAGGGGAGGGGGAGGAGGAGGAGGAGGGGGGGACAGAGAAAGGAGATAAGGGAGAGAAAGAGAGAGAAGACAGGAGATAAAAGTAGAGAGAACATGAATACCGGGAGAGGGGGAGAGATGAGGAAAGAGAGAGGAAAGAGGAGAGGGCAGGGCATGGAAACAGGGGAAGGAGACAAAAGAGAGGAAGGGGAAGGGGAGATAAAAGTAGAGAGAACATGAATATTGGGAGAGAGGGAGAGATGAGGGAAGAGAGGAAAGAGGAGAGGGCAGGGCATGGAAACAGGGGAAGGAGACAGAAGAGAGGAAGGGGAAGGGGAAAGGGAGATAAAAACAGAGACAAAAACAACAGAGAGAGAGAAAAGTGGTAAGAGTGACACACTGACAGACAGGTTCAGCTCCACTGGCTCTGGGGGTGCGTCCCAATCATCTAGCGTGGCTTCCCGTCTCCTATCCTCCTCCACCTCCTCTTCATCAGGTGTAAGAACATTCCCAGCGGAAAATCCAGTTGTTTCACATCAGTTCAGTTGAAGGAGAGGAGACGAGGAGAGGAGGCCACGTTAGACTATTGGGACACACCTCGAGGAAGCACAGGACTGCTGGACTCAGAAAACACATGTATATGTACAACAGTTTGACACACACACACACACACACACACACACACACACACACACACACACACACGAAAGGGAGGTGAAAAGCAGATGACAGGTCAGGGGGGTGTGAGGGGGGGGTGGATCTTTGTTCTCATCCAATAGCGTCGCAATCAGCCTGACAGCCTGTTCATTGGCCGGCGCCAGCTCCCACGCACCAATCAGGGTTAATCACAGCCTAGCGACGGGTTCTAACGGCCCAATGAAGCTTCGCCGCCGGTCTGACGGAAGATTCATTCACAGCTGCTGCTGATTGGTTAGTGGGGGTGGGGAGATGCGTTCACAAGAAGCCATTATGACAGCATGGCGATCTGATCACCGTGGAAATCTGATCACCGTGGAAACCCGTCACCGTTACGAACACAGCCATGAGGTCAGAGGTTAAAGAGAGAGAGAGATGGATTCTGGGACACAAGGCGACGAACGACAGCCTGACAGGACGGCATTAGAGAGAGAGATGGAGGGATGAGGAGGAGGGAGAGAGAGAGGGGAGGAGAAGGGAGAGATGGACGGCAGGGCGGAGAGAGAGAGAGAGATAGCTGAAGGTCTGGGTCTTACCTCCTCTGCTGGCTCCGTTGTAGATAGAACTAATACTGGAAGGGGCTGGAGGAGAGGAGAGGAGGAGGGGAGAGGAGAGAAGGAGGAGAGGAGTAAGGAGGGGAGAGGAGGAGGGGAGGGGAGAGAGGAGAGAGGGAAGAGGAGGGGAGAGAGGAGAGGAGAGGGGAGAGGAGAGGAGGTGAGAGAGGAGAAAGAGAGGGAGGAGGGGAGAGGAGGGGACAGGGGGAGGAGAGGAAAGAGTACATATAGAAAGGTCAGTGTAGGAGAAACATTCATCACTTATACTGATATATGACAGATAGTGTCTGTGTCTTGCCCTTGCTTGCTTGCTTTGTGCCGGTGGTCCTGGCCTCCCCTGGGGGACCGCTGGGTACTGGTAAGCAAACTGGCTAGTAGTCGCTCTATTGGTAGAGGGCTGCAAGGGAATTTTTCCTGGCTACATAGTATACAGGTTTTTTACTTTTGCCTGCTCGCGGCTCTGTCAGTATTGATTGATTGATTGACTGATTGACTGAACATTTTCATTGTGTGAAGCGCATTGAGTTGCATCTTGTAAGAAATGCGCTATACAAATAAATATATATATACATTTTTTTTTGTGTTTGATATCAGAGATGATGGACTGATGGACAGATGGACAGATGGCGTCAAAGTACAGCAGTGTTTACACTCAAGGTCGCCAGGGCAACCGATACATGACATCCTATGAAGTGGTGGTGAAAAACAGCGAAGCATGCGGCAGCGGTCGAGTTGTCATGACAACAACAAGTGAGGGAGAGGCAAGCAGAGACTCAGAGCCAATCAGACGCGAGCGTGAACAGACGGAGGCGTATTCATTGGCTCATGAATAAAAAACAAATGTGGATAAGAAAAAGCTAACAAACTACAGATCTGGATGACAGAGGTGTGTGTGTGTGTGTGAGTGTGTGTGTGTGGACCGGAGACATTCCTGACTATTATATTATATTAATATAACCTCCAGGGGGCATGCTCCCCCACACTCCAGACAGTCAACAGATGTTCAGACATTTTAACTTTAATGCGTGCTTATTGGACTGGAATCGTCCAATGAGAGACTGTTCTGTGTGTGGTGGTTAAGGTGTTTTATTATGAGTATTATGGGTCTGCAGCTTGTGTATCAATCAGAACATGTTTGTTTATGGGTCATATTTGGGTGCTGGGGGACAGAACTCCTCTGGTGGTTCTGATGAGTCACACTGGGGTAAGACAGGATGATGACATGAGGTGAAATGGTGTGTGTTCAAGGATGTGTGTGTGCGTGGGTTGGTGGTGTGTGTGTGTTGGAGTGTGCGTGCGTTGGTGTGTGTGTTGGAGTGTGCGTGGGTTGGTGGTGTGTGTGTGTGTTGGAGTGTGCGTGTGTTGGAGTGTGCGTGCGTTGGTGTGTGTGCGTGCGCTGGTGTGTGTGTGTGTGTGTTGGTGTGTGCATGGGTTGGTGGTGTGTGTGTGTGTGTGTTGGAGTGTGCGTGCGTTAGTGGTGTGTGTGCGCATGCGTTGGTGTGTGTGCGTGCGTGTTTGTGTGTGTGTGTGTGCGTTGGAGTGCGCGGGCGTTGGTGTGTGTATGTCCTCACCGACAGACAGGCGCGTGGGGGAGGAGTCTCGGGAGCAGCCCTGGGAGCGGGGGATGCGGCTGCGTCTGTGGGAGGAGCCTCCGCCCCCCCCGGCCCCCGCCAGCACCCTCTGGGCCCCGGAGCCCAGCGTACTGAGGGCCGTACTGGACAACACACGGCCCGGGGAACCACTCCTACTGCCCGCTGTGGGGGGGGGGGGAGAGGGAGGGGGAGGGGGAGAGAGAGAGGGGAGAAAGAGAGAGAGGGGGTGGGAGAGAGAAAGAGGGGGAGGGAGAGAGTGTGGCAGGGAGAGAGAGAGAGGAGGGGGAGAGAGAGAGAGGAGGGGGAGAGAGAGAGGGGGGGGGGAGAGAGAGGGGGGGGGGGGAGAGAGAGAGAGGGGGGGAGGGGGAGAGAGAGAGAGAGGGAGGGGGAGAGAGAGAGGGAGGGAGGCAGAAAGAGCGAGACAGAGAAAGAGATCAATATGACTGTTTTCTGTGAGAGTATAGAGACACATCACTACACCACATCACAGTGACTGACAAGGCCTTGTTTAACAACAACCCCCCACCCACAACTGAAACTTATGTCACACATGCACACGCACGCACACACACGCACCCAGACACACACACACACACACACACTCACACACACAATTACAAACACTGAACACACGCACTGTGACGCCTCCCACTCTGCCTGCATATTGGCTGTGGCTGGAGCCTGGGCAGAGTGGGTGGGTCGTTAGGTTGAGTGGTGTCACCTGGGTTTGGGGAGCTGGGGATATATATATGAGAGGGGTGTCCTCAGCTCTCTCTCTCTTCCTTATGATTTGGGTTCTGTTGGTAAGGTCTCTGGGTACCTGGTTTTTGGGGCCTTTTAGTTTTACACTACATACGTTCATACACCTTACACATACAACATACATTCTACAACCATTCACTCATGGCATACACTACTGATTCTTATCCATAATCATATACATGTTATTTAGTTTATTTTGGTTCATTTAAGTAAATAAAACTTTAATTGTATCATTTAAACGCATGTGTGGACTCCCTTATTTGTTACTACCTTCGGGTGTGTAACAAATTGGGGGCTCGTCCTTTTGTGTTGGACCTTTTTATGGTTTGCTTGGTTTGTTGATTGATTCTTACTGGCAATTTTGGTTTGGGTTACTGTGAGAGCTGTTTGGCTCTCTTTGGTTTTGGTTTGCTGTTTGGTTAATTGATTGGTTAATCAGTAGGTTAATTGGTTGCCAGTGTTGGGAGTTTTCACATGTGTTCATTTGTTCTCCTCTGTTTGTTTTGTTGGAGTTTGGTTGTGGAAGAGTAGATTGTTTGTCCCCAGATTTCCTTTAGGTTTGAGGTTGTTGGACTGCGATACTGGGTTGGGATAGTCAGTGTACTTGGTAGGAACCGTTAAATCCCCTGTTAGGTATAGATAGGCTTGTTCCCAATAGGGGAATTTGTCTGGGGTGGTTTAGTGTGGCTGCAACCGTGGGTAGAGCATTTGTCTCAGGGGCACGTCCATGGTCCAGGAGGGGGCGCTGTTTTGCAGTGTTCTCTTCTGCCCACTGGGATTTAGTGCATAAATACCTCCCACCAGTAGCGGCACGAAGACTAGGGTTTGAGTTAGTTAGTTAGGTAGTTATTTTTAAGTTAGGGCTGGGGAAGTTCCAGGTAAAGTGGGCTGTCTGTCTTATACTTGGTTATCGCAGTTTGATGGTCTCAGTGTTAGGGTTTGTGATTTAGTTTTTTTTTCTTTGGTTGCATAGGTTACTATGGCCTCAATTATAGAGGAGTTTGTGAGGTCCCCATCAGTAGAGCTATTGGATCGGTGTACTAAGGACCAGTTGTTGTCGATTGCGGAACATTATGAGATTGAAATTCCCAGTAAAAGATTAAAGGATAAAAGATTAAAGGAAGATGTCATGGCCAGTTTAAAATCTGGGTTGGTAGTGGGAGGTGTTCTCAAACCAACGGAGGAAGTTCAGTCTGGTGTGTTCACTACGTTAACGTTTGAACAACAGAAAGAGCTTTTGATTTTGAAGCAAACACATACGCAGACACAGTTGGAGCTTGAAAAAATCAAACAAAGGACTGAGCTTGCTAAAGTAGATTTAGAACACGAGAGACTACGTATGATCAGCGAGGGTAGGCTGCCCAGGTCATCGGAGGATGGGGTCGACCTGTTGGGGGCAGCTACAGAGAGTGATTTAACGAGACGGTTGCGTCTGCTTCCACCATTTAATGAAGATGACCTAGATACATTCTTTTTATTATTCGAGCGTTTGGCGGACGGTAGAAACTGGCCTGATGAGGATCGTGCAATACTGTTACATGTGTGTTTACCGGTAAAGCCCAGAAAGCTTACTCTGCGTTGGGTCCCGCTGATTGTAAATGTTACGAACGTATTAAATCAGCGGTGCTTAGAGCCTATGAGCTGGTACTGGAAGCATATAGACAGCGGTTCCGAACATGGACAAAGGGAGATAAGCAGTCTCACGTTGAGTTTGCACGTGATCTGGTTATCCCGTTTGCCCGGTGGTGTTCGGCAACTGGGGTGGAAACTTTTGAACAACTGTGTGACCTGATGGTATTGGAACAGTTTAAGAACTCGTTACCTAATGGTGTGGCAACTTATATTACAGAGCGGAAGGCGAAGACGGCGAGTGACGCAGCCGTCCTGGCCGATGAATATGTGTTGATTCGCAAAGGTAATTGTCTCTAAACACACACCACCACCATGAGAGATCTCTCTCTACCACCCAGGGATATGGAGCTAGTGTCTACGTGGCTGAGAGAGGGGGGGTGGATGAGGGGCGGGTAGAGAGCTGGATGACCCCCCCCCCCCCCCCCGACCTCCTCTCCTTCTCACACCCCATCACTGTACCCTGGCAGAGCATGCTGGTGTCTGGGACCTCTGTCACTTCATTTGTTCTAACCATGTTTTAACCATGTTCTCACCATGGTCTTTAAGCTTTAAGCTAACGGTTTAGATTGAAGTTATGTACTTCACTTGATTGTGTGTGTAACTTCCACAGATGGCTGTGTCTGGCTATGAGGAACTATTTCTGAAAAAAGGGACATACAAAAAAACTGGAGAAATTGTGGATCTCTCCCCTTGTCTTTCTCTCATTTCTCTCCATTTCTCTCATTTATTTTTCTCTCTTCATTTCTCTCTCTCTCTCAGTTAGTGATGGTAAAGAAGCCATGTTTTAGTCTGTGCCTATGTCCCAGCATGCTGTGCAGCCAGAGAGTGGGAGGAGCCTGAGGTGACTAGCCTGGATGAGGGAGGTGAGGGAGATGGAGCGGGGGGGGGAGTCAGAGGGGTGAGGGGGATGGGTGAGGAAGTATTGTTAGAACCTTACCACCAACGGGGGTAGCAGACAGAGATCCTGAGCCAATGAACAGGCAGGATTGGAGAGAGGGGTAGGAGCCGTAAGCCCATTGGTTGGGAGAGGGGGGAGCGGGGGAGGGGGAGGGGGGGGGGAAAGGAACAGCAGGTTAAACCAGATGCATTATGGGTGTTATCGCGCAAAGCAGGATGGGAGATAGTACACAGAGAGCATCATGGGAGTGTCTTTGGTGACCACGGCCCAGAGAATGAGGGTGCGGGACCAAAACAAATCACGCTTTTACACACTAATGAACTTAAATGAACATTAGCAAATAAATATTAAATGGATCGAGGAAGCATTGAAACACGGCCAACAGAGACCCAGCCATGATTGGAGGAAGGACAAGAGCATGATGGGACAGCCGGGCAGCTTGGCGCTGTAGAGCTGACGAAAGCCAAGCCAGTTCACCATGGAGGGGAATAACAATGCGCTCTAACACACACACACACACACACACACACACACACACACACACACACACACACACACACACACACACACACCTCTCCATCCATCGACCCAGTTGCTCTCCCTCTCCTCTTTTTCTTAATCTGTCTTTCCTAGAATCTGTTCTCTCCCCGAGCCTCCAATCTGGTCCGACCTTAGTGTCTGAGTGAAGGAGTGTCTCATCCCTCTGTTCCTTCATGTTGACACTGCAGGGGAGGCCGGCGGAGGTAGAAATCGGAGGTCTCATTGTAATGTAATGGAACGGAATGAGCAACGCTGGCATTCCAATGAGGCCCGTCCTCTGATTTCTACCTCCGCCGGCCTCTCTCTGGTACAGTGACCTTACAAGAC
>NC_137688.1:50452084-50462084 GCF_963989245.1 Nansenia antarctica | reverse complement strand
AGTATGTGTATAGTATATATATATATATATAATAAACGCCGTAAGAGTGTTTCTCCAGCTCCACCGCCTGTGTGGTTGAAGACGCTACTGGAAGTGATGACAGAAGTTTTTGGGATCAATGCAATCTGTCAAATAAATCACCTGTCAAAAAAGACGAACTATCAAGACGCGATCGTTAAGATGCTAGTCACGTGACCGCTTCTCCTCAGAAGAAGTCTGCGCCGCGTGCACAGCTGGGTGTTGGTGATATGTGTCTTGTTTATGATTAGGTAGTGTGTGATCATCTAGCTGTGTGTAGTTATGTGTTTTTAGCATGTTCATGTTCTATCAGCCTGTTGTGATGTGCTTAACATGCAGAGCATCTATCTGCGATGTTGTTCTTTGTTGTTAGCTCTAGCCAGCTAGGTAGCTAGGTAGCGTGACGGAGCACAGTCTGAAAGCGTTTTGGTTCAGGGCGATTTTTCTCCCCTAGTTGAAACGAGGCGTACTAACATTCAAAGAAGCATAATCTTCTTAAACTATTTTCACTGTCTGTCTCAAGGTATGACATATCATTTGAAAGCGGAGAATCTGCACTGATAATCTGTCCGACTTGGTCCACCCTTCACTGTCACAAATCCATCATTTGAAATCGATGGCAAAGTCCTACAACCGTGGATGGTTTAACGGTGTCAAAAATGTAACGCCCAACCCTAGTGTGTGTGTGTGTGTGTATGTGTGTGTGTGTGTGTGTGTGTCATGCAGCAGTTTGAGGTGAAATAAGAGAGAGATCCACTGGGACGTTCTGGAGGCTTTTCTGATCTGAGAGAGTCCTCTGATTGGTTAGTCCTCTGATTCCACGCTGAGGTTAGACACGCCCACTCTTACACCACCCTTCAGGATTCTCACACACACACACTCCCTCCCTCCCTCCCTCCCTCCCATACACTCACACACACTCACACACACACTCACCCACCCACCCACACACCCACACCTTCCCATACACACACACACACACACACACACACACACACACACACACACACACACACACACACACACTCCCTCCCATACACACTCCCTCACACACACACACCACCCCCCCCCGCTGACCGCCACCTGACTTATGTCATGTCCCACACAGCACACGTCTGCCCTGGCTGCTGCCTGATCGGTTGGCCTGCTGCCGCTTGATTGACAGGGCCCTTACCCAGTGAGGAGTAGGAGCCAGGGTGCAGTCTCCCCGCCCCCACAGACTGCCCGATGTGCCTCTGCTTAGCAACCGTTGCCGCGTTAACGTCCACGTCGCTACGGGAACGCTGCAGGGAGACCAGCGATGGCCCTCCCTTATTTCCCGCCCGGACTGGGGGGGGCAGGGGGGGAGAGGATACACACATCACACACACATGCAAACACTACTGATACACAGACGATATCACCTTATAGACAGACACAGGTACCACACACACACACACCACTATACACATATATATACTCCGTCATACACAAACACATAAAGGTATGTGTGTGTGTGTACAAACACAAACATGTATAAACACCAACATGACCACAGGACCACACGTCACACTCACTGGACAGGACTGGACACGGGCAGCAGTAATCAGGATCTGAAAGGAGTATGTCTGTGTCAGTGGCGTACCGCAAAATCCCGAGGCCCACCCGCAAGGTGGCGGCGGGGGCCCTTTCGCAACGGAGGTTAACTCAAACGGATGTAGCGGTACATTTATTTTAAGGCTGCATAAAGCCTACACCATAGACCGTATGGTTGGCCTGGACAGCTATCAGCTACAGCGCGCTGGCCGTTTGCTCAGAATCATTCTGACACTGTATGTGTGACTGTGTGTGTGACATGTCCATACACAAACGGCAACAAGAACAGACCGACAGGCTACACACCACCCCGAGTTAATTTGATTCATAGATTAATAAATATCTCGAATAATATAAAATAATAGGCTATTCTTACCTTTAACAATGACCAAAACGTCCTCTCCTCCTGGCATTAGTCTGTGCGAAGTCCTTCACTATGTAACATAGTTGTTTGTTAAATCCATTTGACGTGCGCGCTGGCTTTCAATGCTGAGAATCGCTAGTCTGGAGAGTCTGTCCTGGGACATGGTGCTTCTCAGATAGCTTTTGATAATTTTGAGTTTTGAAAACGATCTCTCGGCCGGGTCAGCCTGCCAGCTGCAGTAACACTGACCTCCACAGCGGTGCAACAGGTGCATCCACGACGTTCGTCCCTGACCCAGGGCTAACTGCATCCCTACCCGCGTTAGTCGCAGAAGCTGCTTTGGGTCGGTTTGTGAGAAAATATGACATTTTGGGAAGTTTCGCTGCATTTTGTTACATTTTATATTGCTCTTGCCGTTTTTGCGCACCACTGAGGTACTTTCGCTTGCTCATTTTTCTGCAGGGTCTTGTGTCTCGCTGCCTAAAATTATTTTAAATAAAAAAGTTTGTATCGTAGTGCCGAGAGACGGGAGTCGGAGGCGGCGTATCAAATTACAAAGCTAAACGTTTAATGAAGAACATGAACGATTGTCAACAACACACTCAAGCAGTAACTGAATAAACAACTCGGGTACCACGCACTTAACTGTCCGTGCGGAACAATACTCCCAACCCACCGTGGGTGAATTATGTCAACCCACCACAGTATCCAATGTTAGGGGGCCCCCCGCGGTGCGTTGCTTGCGGGCCCGTCCCCTACGCCACTGGTCTGTGTGTGTGTGTGCGTACTTGCGTGTGTGTTTGTGTGCATGTTCATGCGTGTGTGAGACTTACCTCTCCCTGGCACTGAGGTAGCGGACCATTTTGATGACAGGGGGCGACTGAAGGAGAGAGAGAGAGAGAGAGCATCAAGGCCAAGAACAGAGAAGACAAGATAAGACACCATCTCAAAAATCCTCGAAAATCAGTGGGTCAGTCGAGCTCCAGGAGCTCCAGAAGTGGAGGGGTGGGTCAGGGGCGAAAGGTCGGGGTGTGTGTGTGTGTGGTTACTTGAGGCTCTCCTGGGAGGAGGAGGAAGAGCGGTCGCTCTGGGGCAGGGAGGCCACGCTGCCGGAGGTCCTCAGGGACGACTGGAGGCTCTTCTGGTAGGACGGCTCCAACGAGTTGAACAGGGAGTCTGTCTCCCCCGGAAAGTGGTTCCTCAGGCCCCAGTACGCCCTGGGAGGAGGGGGGGGGAGGAGGGGGTGAGGGGAGAGGAGGGAGGAGAAGAAGGGAGAGGAGGAGGGAGGAGAGAGAGGAGAGAGGGAGGAGTGGGATGGAGGGAGGGAGGGGTGGAGGGAGAGAGGGGGGAGGGGAGAGGAGAGAGGGAGGGAGGGGAGGGGTGGAGGGAGGGCGATATAATTAATCATCGAGCTTCAGGATAGTGCAGCTATTGTAAGAGAATGAGCTTACTAATAATATGTGTGTGTGTGTGTCTTACTTGCGGGCCTCTACTCTGGCCTCAGCGTCTGCGTCTCTGATTCCCTTCTTAATGCTCTCCACCATCACTGATGTATGTCTGAGAGAGAGAGGGAGGGGGAGGGAGGGAGGGAGGGGGAGGAGGAGGAGAGGGCGGGATGGAGGGAAATAGGCGAGAGAGTGGGAGGGAGAAAGAGAGTGAGTGAGAGAGAGTGGGAGAGAAAGAGAGTGGGAGGGAGAAAGAGAGAGGGGGGGAGAGAGAGAGAGAGAGAAAGACAGAGAGAGAGAGCGAGAGAGAGAGACGGAGGAGGGGAAGTGGGAGGGAGGGAGGTAGAGAGCGTCGTTATACAACGTCGAAACAACGTTCCGGCTGAGAGGATGACAGCCGGAGTAACCGGCAACCCTGGCAACCGGTAACCCTGGCAACGCTCACCTCTCCAGGGAATGAGTCTGCCACTCCTGCAGCAGCAGGTCCAGGAAGTCATAACACCGTCTGAGAGAGGAGGAAGAACCACCACCATCATCATCATGATCATCATCATCCCAAAAACACCTATCATCATCATCCTCCTCACCTTCTGACAGCCACAGACTTGGAGGTGCAGTTACTGGTGATGAGAGGGATGAGTCTGGGGACGTGAGTGTTCTGCAGGGGGGGGGGGGGGGAGATGGAGGGAGGGAGGGGGAGGGAGGGAGGGAGGAGAGGGAGGGAGGGAGGGGAGAAAGAAGAAGTCAGAATGCTCTGACCCATCAAGCATGTTTGAATGTTGAGCTAGTTTGGTGTGTGTGTGTGTGTGTGTGTGTGTCTCACCCGTATGATGAAGCGTATAGCAGAGACACCAGACTGGGTCATGACCGTGTGTGTGTGTGTGTGTGTGTGTGTGTGTGTGTGTGTGTGTGTGTGTGTGTGTGTCTCACCCGTATGATGAAGCGTATAGCAGACACTCCAGACTGGGCCATGACCTTGGCACAGTTGGGGACCAGGTTGAAGAGGACGGGGACGATGGCCTCGGCGCCGTGGTCAAACTTGTTACCCAGGAGGGTCGACAGGTAGCTGGACACACACACACACACACACACAGATAAATCAGACATAGCACGCACACACGCACGCATATAGTTTAAGACACCGACACGCACACTGACACAGACAGAGAGACACACACACACTGACACCCACCCACCCACCCGACCACACGCACCCACCCACACACACACACACACACACCCACACAGCTACTCACGCCACAGTGACGCAGGCCTCCCTGACCACCTGGGACCTCAGGTCTTTGGCCGACAGTTTGAACGCCCCGTCCAGCAGGCGCAGGTGCTGGTAGAAACACTCGTACTCCATCGCCCCGGCAACCAGCAGGGACCGGATCTTCTTCATCTACAGAGACAGACAGACAGGCAGGCAGGCAGGCAGGCAGGCAGACAGGCAGACAGGCAGACAGACAGACAGCAGGAACAACCAATCAGAAATGAGAGCAAACAGTCAATTAATCAATCAATAAAAACCCCCAGGCATCCATAGCTCTAAAACAACAGTGGCAGGGACCCGCTTTGTTGTCGTTTGAATCCCAGATCGTGGTGCTGTGCAGGGAGGGACGTTCTGTGTGACAGGGTCAGGGTCAGGGTTGGGGCTGGGCAGGCTCATGGGTTTTTTGGGGGTACTTTATGCGTATTTTTTGGGGGGGGGGGCTTGTAAAAAATGTAATAAAACAAAAGAAAAAAAAGAATGCTAATATGAATCAGAGTGTCTGGTTGTGTTGTCATGGAGACAGGAAGGGGGTGAAGGAGACTCACGGCAGCGGCTCGCTGGTCCCAGTCATGTTTGTCGTCAGAGCAGATCTCACGGATCTTATTCAGGTTATCCTCCAGGTCACGGGCTGAATAGATCTGGGAGGGAGGGAGGGAGGGAGGGGGAAGTCGCATGATTACCGAGGTGACACTGGTGTGTGTGAATCCTCTGACAGGCTGGCCTACATCGCCTGTAATCCTGTTAGTCCTGTGGGTGTGTGTTTATGTGTGTGTGTGTGTGTGTGTGTGTGTGTGTGTGTGTGTGTGTGTGTGTGTGTGAGAGAGTTTAGTTTTGCTGTGTCACAGATGCAGGAGAGATTACTGGGTACCTGTATATGTACCTGTGAATATGGTATGTGTGTGTGTGTGTGTGTTACCTGTACTGTTGGGACATCTGTGAAGGCTTTGACGAAGTCTTCCTCATCGATGCCCCCAACCCCATCCTTAGACCCTGCAGACGGAGAACAGCATAGTTAGTGGATGACTGTTTATGTGTGTGTGTGTGTGTGGGAGAGAGAGAGTACAAACACACCTGATTCTATACAGTAGACTACACAGTACCAATGATATTACAGCCAAGTAATACTCCTTTGTCTCTCCATGTCTCCCTCCCTCCCTCCCTCTCTGCCTCTCTCCCTCCGTCTCCCTCCCTCCCTCCCACACACGACTCTCTTCGCCCATTCCCTAATGGACTTCCTGTCAGTAATGGACCTGTCAATCAAATCTCTCAGGGGAGAGAGCAGTAGAGCAGGAGGAGGGGAGGAAGGGAGGAAAGGGGGGGAGAACAGAGAGGAGAGTAGGGAGGAGAACAGAGGGGGGAGGAGGAGAGCAGTGGAAATCTCCCCCTCCCTCCCTAGGGCTAGTTTCCATTTGAGACTGCACCAGAACACTACAAGCTCTTGGCTTTGAGGGCTATGCACTAGCGATGCTAGCCGTTAGCATCCCCATCTCTCTGCTGTGGCCCTGAGAGTGCAGGCTGTTCATCCACTGCAGTGGGGGATGCTAGCTAGCAGACAGCGTTGTCTCAGATAACAGACTCTTACGTTTCTGTAAGTCTCAGATATCTCTCTGCCCTGGACTCGGTCTCTGTCTCTCTCTCTCTCTCTGGGTCCGTCAATTAAAGTTTGTTATCTATCCTCTTCAGTTCTCATCTCTCTGTTCTCTCAGGAAGAGAGAGGGAGAGAGAAAGAAAGTGTGTGTGTGTGTGTGTGTGTGAGTCTGAGCGGAGTGTGTGGGCGGACTGCAATCTAAATGCTAATGCAGCAGACACAGACGGCGGGACCACCACAGGGAGCTAGCTAGCTAGCCTAGCATGGTGCTAACAGGAGACCCCCAACACAGAGCTAGCCTAGCATCCTGCTACCACGCTAGCAACACAGAGCCCAGACCGCTGTTAAATATCGGAGAAAGCCGGGCAGTGGTGCCCACCTAGAGGTGAAGAAAAGAAAACAACATCATGGCCACTATCTCTCAACATTGGCTGAGTCCACCTGTCCACCTGTCCACCTGTTGTGACTGTCAGGCTCCAGCCAGCCGTATAAACCCACAGAAAGAGTCAGTAATGATCTGAATGAATGACTACATCTTCTACACAGAATCACTATCTCACTTCTCCTTCTGCCAGATACTGGAGCTGACTCAGACTGCTGCCCAGCAAAACAGTACTGTGTGCGTGCGTGTGTGTGTGTGTGTGTGTGTGAGACTAAAGGTAAACAGCAAAGACCTAGGTTCTGGGCCCTGGACAGTCTGGACGGATTGATGGCAGCTGCTGGACTGAAAAAATCAGGTGTAGTGCTGAGGCACAAATATGTACATTTCAAGCCTGCAAACTGCGACACTTTAAATGAATGTGCAATAACACTATGTGCAATATGACAACCCTAGTCGTCTATCTGTACAGTATAGTATAGTGGATAGTGTACATAGCCTTTATTTATGTAAACCAGCTCCTTCCCTTCTTGTTTTTTTTGTTTTTTTTTTTCTTTTCTTTTCCTAACACCAGGGGAGCCACCCCTCCTAAATTTCGTTGTTTGGTACCTGTACTATAGCAATGACAATAAAGACCATTCATTCATTCATTCATTCATTCATTCAAATGATCAGACACACACGCCTAGGATCGACCGCCCGCCTGGTCATGAGAATGCAGCTTCCTTCCTCTGTTAGACACAGAGAGAGAAAGATCAATAGAGAGAGAGAGAGGGGGGGGAGAGGGAGAGAGAGAGAGGAGAGAGAGAGAGAGAGAGAGGGAGAGAGAGAGAGAGCCCCTCCCTCTCTGCAGCAGAGCTGAGCTGTACTGTCCTGTCAGCCTGCTGAGTCTGTCTGCTGCTCTCCTCTGACTCTAGAACACTCTGACAACTCTTGAACACTCTGACAAATCTTGAACACTCTGACAAATCTTGAACACTGACAACTCTGACAACTCTAGAACTCTGACAACTCTAGAACACTGACAACTCTGACAACTCTAGAACTCTGACAACTCTAGAACACTGACAACTCTAGAACACTGACAACTCTAGAACACTGACAACTCTAGAACACTGACAACTCTGACAACTCTAGAACACTCTGACAACTCTTACAACTCTAGAACACTGACAACTCTAGAACACTGACAACTCTGACAACTCTAGAACACTGACAACTCTTACAACTCTAGAACACTGACAACTCTAGAACACTGACAACTCTAGAACACTCAGCCCAGCTAGGGCCGCCACCTTTTATACATCTGAGTCTGCACGTGTGTGTGTCTATCAATGTGAGTGTGTGTGTGTGTGTGTGTGTGTGTGTGTGTGTGTGTGTGAGAGAGAGAGCGAGAGTGTGGGTGTGTGCATCAAAGTGTGTGTGGATGTGTGTATCAAAGTGTGTGTGTGTGTGTGTGAGAGAGAGAGAGAGAGAGAGAGAGAGAGTGTGTGAGTGTGTGTATATCAAAGTGTGTGTGGATGTGTGTATCAAAGTGTGTGTGTGTGTGTGAGAGAGAGAGAGAGAGAGAGAGAGAGAGAGAGAGAGAGAGAGTGTGTGGGTGTGTGTATCAAAGTGTGTGTGGATGTGTGTATCAAAGTGTGTGTGTGTGTGTGTGTGTGTGAGAGAGAGAGAGTGTGTGTGGGTGTGTGTATCAAAATGTGTGTGGATGTGTGTATCAAAGTGTGTGTAGATGTGTGTATCAAAGTGTGTGTGTGTGTGTGCACGTGTGTGAGAGAGAGACACAAAGAGAGAGAAAGTGTGTTCCTTGGAACCCTATGGCCTACTTATTCCTGGCAGGTGGTGTGTGTGTGCACGAGGTGCAAAATGGCCGCTGTGCCTCTCCTCCCAGGTGGGTGTCTGTCACCCATGGCGACAGTAGCAGACGAGTGACCTGTGACCCCCCCCTCCCTCCCTCCCACTCCTCCCCCCAGGCCCTCACCTGCGATCTTAATGGCGGTGGCGCTGGGCCTGCGGGCCTCGGGGCCTTTCTTGGGGACTTTGGGGACCTTGAAGGCGGCCGTGGAGGAGGAGGAGCGGGTACCGTCCACGCTGTCATCATCCTCAAAGCTGCGGTCTGGAGGGAGGGAGAGAGGGATAGTGTTATCATTCATTCAACATCCTCATTACTACAGTCTGAAGAGAGAGAAAGAGAGAGAGAGAGACAATCAGAGAGAGAGAGAGAGAATCAGAGAGAGAGAGAGAGAGAGAGAATCAGAGAGAGAGAGAGAATCTGGGAGACAATCTGAGAGAGAGAGAGAGAGAAGGAGAGAGAGAGGGAGAGGGAGAGGAGAAAGAGAGAGAATCTGAGAGAGACAATCAGAGAGAGAGAGAGGGAGAGGAGAAAGAGAGAGAATCTGAGAGAGACAATCAGAGAGAGAGACAATCTGAGAGAGAGAGAGAGAATGCCATCATTCACAATATCATCATATTCAAAACGACAGTAAAGGGAGAAAGCCGAGGAGGAGAGGTGGTCAGAGCAGAATAGTGCAGCTAGAATACTGCATGGTTTTGGGAATATTGGACTGTTGTTGCTTTCAGTTGAGAGTCATGAACAAGGAGAGGTGTGTTACAGAAAAGGGTAGATGAGGAAAAGAGAATAAGAGAGGACAGGAGAAGACAGGAGAAGACAGGAGAGGACAGGACAGGAGAGGAGAGTTATTTTTTCTGGTGCAGTCCCACTGATATATTTATTTTATTTTATTGGACAGATATAGTGAAGACAAACAGGAAAGTAAGGAGAAGAAGAGAGAGAGGGCATGTCAGCAGGGCATGGGCCGAATTCGAACCCATGCCGACATGGGCATATGTGTGCACTGTAGGCCGCAGTGCTAGTCCACTGGACCACCACAGGCCACGAGAGGAGAGGAGAGGAGAGGAGAGGAGTGAGGAGAGGAGAGAAGAGAAGAGAAGAGAAGAAGACCAAGGAGCTTGGTCAGGAATCAATACTAATTACAATCAGATAAGCAGGCCTTTGGCCTTTAAGGTAGAGCAGCGAACGCAAGCAATACAGGACATCCATCTCTGTCTCACACACACACACACACACACACACACACACACACACACACACATGCACACAAGCACACACGCACACCTCCAGCTAGCCTAGCGTGCTAGCAGCACTTATGCCTGGGATCTCCTTTCAGTGTATCCTCTGGGCTGAGCCTGGCTAGAGACTAGCTAGACTAGCGAGCACTTCACCACCACTCATGTATGAGTCCAGTCTGCTGCAGCCCTCCTGCATCAGCTCCTACCCGACACACACACACACACACACACACACACACACACACACACACACACACACAAGGCCAAA
>NC_137688.1:50439584-50447084 GCF_963989245.1 Nansenia antarctica | reverse complement strand
ATTATTTTGATTGTGCAACAAACTTTTTTTTCTTCTTTTCTAATAGAATTCCCAACCATATTCCCTGGGTCAGGGGTCGAGGTGCGATAATGAAGCTGTAAAACAAACGTCTGAAACGTTTGAAAGCTTCAGAGAAAAGAAACGTGAAGTCCCTTGGTGTTGTTTTTCCTTTTAGCGACGAGTCGTTCGGGACTGAATTTTCACGTGGCGGCGTGATAACCGTGCAATACTCGATACGCGGAATGAAAGTACGAGTTACGATACTTTCCGAATGTTTTCGTGGTCGTCGTCGGTCGACTGTTGTGATGGATTACTCGTCGGGCCTTCGGCTGAGGGGACGGCAAATAGTTACTTAGTGGGGCTTGCAGTGATGCAGTGATGCAGCAGTCAGCAGTAGGAGTTTTGAGGAAGTAAATTCCTCTCCCAGCGGTTCCAGCCGTTGGTGCGCAAGAGCGCCTTCATGCAGCTGATCTGCCGCGCAGCATGCATTTTGGCGACGCATGCGCACTGGCGCACCAGTTATGTGCACCCCTGCTTATGACACCTCCATAAGTTTATGTCACCTCTATAAGCCTTATGACACCTCTCTGTCACCTCTATAAGCCTTATGACACCTCCAGTGTTTCCTCTATATGCATTTATTGGTGGCGGGCCGCCACGCATGAATTTCCTCCGCCACTAATTGATTCAGTCCACTAAGTGCACGATTTCTCAAAAAAATAAATAAATCCACCTCTGAACATTTTAGCTGATTAAAATATATCTGATCCTAGATCAGCGCTATAATGGATGTTGACTAAAAGTGCACCTAAATCCACGCCCATCTCTCTCTAACCGCTGATCCAAAATCAGATTAATGACATTAAACATTCAGTTGACGACGTGACACAAGAGCTACTCCTGATTGGTCTAAATGTGAACCGGCATGAGAACCGTGCAGACTCAACCATCCCTGCTCAGCAGTCACCTGCCGAAATGCTCGGGCGCCTGTGTTTTCTCCTCGCGAATAACGGGCTAAAAGTCACCGGTAGTACCATCTAAAAGATACAAAAAGCTGATCTAGCTAGTTAGGTGCACAAATAAGATATCACGTTAAATAACTTCGAAAAATTAAACGAAAACAGCGACAGATGGATGGATTTTTCAAGAAAAAAGATGTCCCAGACACTTCAAACATTGCTGAAGCTAGCAGTGGCTATGAGCTAGTTGGTGGATTAAGCTAACAACGTTTATGGCGGGCGAGTTCATCGAGGCTGTTCGCACCTGCACCAAATATGTCCCAATTTGTGCACTCGAAACAGCCTCTCAGAGTATTCAGGACTTAACGGGTTTAAGTTTCTGTCTATATTTCGGGACGAGGAGCAGCATGGCATGGTCGGACTCGGACCTTCCCAGCGGTGCCCTCGGGAACGAACGGTAAGCCTCGTTGTTTGTAACGTAGCAGTGGTCTAGTATGTTAGCTCCTCTGCTGGGGCATGACACCTGTTGTTTGTAATTGGGAAGTTCGGTGTGCAGGTTGGTGTGATTAAAATCGCCGAGCACAATAACTGCTGCGTCGGGATTAGAGTTTTCCACAGAGGAGATGTAGGTAATACTTGGGACACTGCAATTGAAATTGCGTTCAAAGTAAAACACACACACACACACACACTCAAATATTGACAGTAGAGCTTGGCTTGATAGTGTATATCCCCACTGTGCTGGGTCGCCTGGCACCACAGGGGCCCGTTAATAAGACTGCTGTCTGTGGATTAGTTTGACATTTTTTAATCCAATACAACGTTGTAGTTGTTTAGTACAAATGGGTCTATAGTAGGGCTGGGCAAACGATCAACATTTTTTTTTTGATAATCGTAACGAATTAATTATCGATTAAAAAAATAAATAAAAGAAAAAATAGGGCAGAAATAACAAGCATGTTTTCCTTGGGGAAAAAACTTTATTTGTGTTGCTATTGCAGAATTGCACAATGCACACATTCATTCATTCACATTAACTAGACACTACAGTCAGATAACAATCCTCTTAAACAAGGCAGTGAGTAGCCTAAATTGTTTAACTTAAAAACACATTTTACATTATAAATAAAAATATAGAAAATAAGTAACTCACCATAGGAGCAGTAAAAAAACAGTTACTCACAAATAGGAGGATGACTGAAAACGTTAGTGTCCTTAAGAGCGTCCAGCTTAACTTAAATTTAAACTCCAGTGAGAGACTGTAGGCGGCAGGCCTACTGGTTCTTGTTCAAAAAGATGATCATGTTAACATGTTCAGGGGTGAGAGACGAACGCAAAACGAACGCAAAACCTCCCGCGTATAAGATGAGGCATGATGGAGGGCTGAGAAGTACAAGGTAGCGAAGGAGCAGTCAGGGTCGGGTGTACGGTTTGCAGGTGGTATTTCATCAGGGTCGTCGTCGTATTATATTTATAGGTCACTGCGCAGTGTTTGCAATGAACGAGGTCGCCTTTCAGATCAAAATGCTCCCACACCAAGCTTCGTTTCGCTCGCTTCGCCATTTTCCAAGCAGTGTGTGTTTCCAACAGTTTACCGCACAGCTGATTAATCAATGAAACATGCAAGGTGCCTTTCAGGAAGTAGTGGAGATCGTGCACCTATTACTAGAGGTCAGGTTACACTAACGTACGGGAACTTCCGTCATGCCGTACTGCGTTGCGAAATTCAATGCGAAGGCAAATGCAAAGTTCATTTCTCACACATAACGTGGACAAACTAATTTCCATTATTATTATTATTATTAAAAAAATAAAATAAAAAAATATATATATTAACGATTATCGAGCAAAATATTTTGTGATCGACCAAGACCTTATCGATCAATTAATCGATCATCGATCATTGATGCCCACCCCTAGTCTATAGCAGCTAGGTAACATTAGTCCTGTATCAGAGTTGTGTTGTTGGGTCTTGTAGCAGGGTTAGCTATAGCAGCTAGGTAACATTAGTCCTGTATCAGAGTTGTGTTGTTGGGTCTTGTAGCAGGGTTAGCTATAGCAGCTAGGTAACATTAGTCCTGTATCAGAGGTGTGTTGTTGGGTCTTGTAGCAGGGTTTGGTTTAGCTATAGCAGCTAGGTAACATTAGTCCTGTATCAGAGTTGTGTTGTTGGGTTTTGTACAGTTGCTCAAAATGCAGATAAGAGAAAGTATAGGCTAATATCAAACAATCCTAGAGATGACTAACTCAAACGTACGCATAACTAAATAAAAGCAGGCCAACTAACGACAGCTACACGCCCTCAACTGGGAACATAAAGGATAAATGAATTTTGCAATCGAACGTGTCCTACAGCGACAGCTGGTCGTGCAAATCAGGTTCTGGGAAGATTTTTTTAGCTTTTTTTTATTTTTTTGCCATCCTCCCTCTAGTTTTGGTGGAAATTAGGTCGTTGTTTCATGCGCGTGCACGTGTTTCATCCGCGCGCGGCCACTAATGTAAAAATTCCTGGAGGAAACACTGCACCTCTATAAGCCCTTCTATAGTAACACTGCTATGTTACCTCCTCTATAAGCACTTAGGGTGAGAGAGACAGAGAGAGGGAGGAGAGATACATATATAGAGAGAGATTGGGTAGAGATGAAGGGAGGAGAGAGAGAGATTGGGTAGAGATGGAGGGAGGAGAGAGAGAGAGATTGGGTAGAGATGGAGGGAGGAGAGAGAGAGAGAGATTGGGTAGAGATGGAGGGAGGAGAGAGAGATTGGGTAGACATGGAGGGAGGAGAGATCATTCATGGTGAGCCAGCTGCACAGGCTGTTGCCATGGTGACCTGTAGAGACCATATCCTCTGGGGAATAGAAGCAATGAGACAAACACACACACACACACACACACACACACACACACACACACACGAGTCAGTGCTGTCAATCCTGTAAGGATTTTTCAATCCATTTGGTGGCTGAGAGAGATGAGTGTAGATGGAGCTGAGCCAGACTGCTGCTCAACAGGCCGCCTGCCACACACACACACACACACACACACACACACACACACAAACAGGCACACACACACAGGCACGCACACACAGGCACACACACACACATACACGCACAGAGGCGCACACACAGGCACACACACACAGGCACACACACACACAGACACACACACACACACACAGGCACACACACACAGGCACACACACACACAGGCACACACAGGCACACACAGGCACACGCACACACACACACACACGCACACAGGCACACACACACACAGGGGCACGGATACACACACACACACACACACACACACACACACACACACAAAGAGCTAGAGAGAGAAAGAAGCACCACGGAGCTCTAAGCAGCGTTACCATGGAAACCCCTGCCAGAGATTCCCTCCATTTCAGAAGACCCCCCAAAAAAGACAGCGAGGGTGTAAGAGAGAAAAGAGGGGAATAATGAAAGAGAAGAAGTGGGTCTGAATAGGTGGTACGTCCTGCTGAGGTCCTTATTCGGCATTAAAGGTTGGTGAGCTGCAGACGTGAAAAGCATCCCACACACACGCACACACACGCTCCCAAAGCCATGTGAGAATGGCTAATCCCAGTTATTCCTAGGCCACAGGTGAAATATAATCCACACGCACATGCTGAATCACGTTGTACAGCACAAACGTACACACACACACACACACACACACACACACACACACACACACACACAGACACTCTGGCCACAAGGGGGCAGTGCTGGTCTTTCTCTCTCTGACACAAACAACAACAAACTGGCTGAGCAATCTGCTGAATCACACAGGAGGTAGAGGAAGGACACACTGTCTGAGTGTTCTACGTCCAGTATGTCTGTGTGTGAGAGAGAGAGAGAGAGAGAGAGAGAGGGAGAGAGGGAGAGAGAGAGGGGGGGAGAGAGAGAGAGAGGGGGAGAGAGAGAGAGAGAGAGAGGGGGGGAGAGAGAGAGAGACAACAAAGCAGAGTGTCTGCAGAGAGATTGCAAACAGTAAAACAGAGTGTGTGTGTGTGTGAGAGAGAGAGAGAGAGAGAGAGAGAGGGGGGGAGAGAGAGAGAGAGGGGGGGAGAGAGAGGGAGAGAGAGAGGGAGAGGGAGAGAGAGACAACAAAGCAGAGTAAGTGTCTGCAGAGAGAACAGTAAAACAGGGAGAGTGTGCGTGTGTGAGAGAGATGTTATGAAGCATGACATCATATCTAAGGGACAAGAACAGCTAATCGCATGATGAATGATGGTGGTGTTATGACTGGAGTCTGAACATTATACATGTATACACAGAGGCCCTTCTGTATACATACTAGGGGGATAATCCGTGATCCGTTCGGATCGCCCTCCACGGTTCGGAACGCATGTGTACCGCGGATCAATAGCAAAAAAAATTTTTTTTCTTTCCTAACACCAGGGGAGCCACCCCTCCTAAATTTCGTTGTTTGGTACCTGTACTGTAGCAATGACAATAAAGACCATTCATTCATTCAAATGTAACCGGTAGAAAAACAATCATGTGCGCTAGGGATGGACGGTTTCCAATTATTGAAACCGAAAAACCGTCAGAGAGTAAAACCGCGGTTTTCCGGTTAACCGAAAAATACAGTAAAAAAAAAAAAAAAAAAAAAAAAAAATTTGTTTGCAAATAATTGAGCCCTACTGCTACAATACACTCATGTCGAACACCATTAAAACACCGTAAGCACAGTCGCAACACATTTAGGCTACTTAGTTTCACAAATATAAGTGGAAAGGCAGACTTTTGTAAGCTACACCATACATGAAAACACATGAACACTTAACACACCAGCTCTGCTGATCCAGGGTGCACGCCTGCACGGAAGATCATCTCTTGGAACAGCGTCTTCATTGAATGAACTGCTTTCTCAATATCTTGGTTCTTAGACAAAGTTTCAGCTGCTGCTCAATGTATTTAAATATTTGAATACTGCTCAATAATCACTGAAATATTAGACTTAGAATTATGCAGTGAACATACTTAAAGCTTTTCATAAAAACCACATGCCGCGAGACTGACTCGTCCTGAACTGTCGTAAGTCAATCAACAAAGAATGCCCCATCAAAATAAAAGTGCCCATGGTAGAGCTGTCAAAATAGAGCTTTCAAAATAAATGTACTAATACAGATAGAGATAAATACAGAACTACCTTTGCGTCACTAAGTGACCGCGTATCTTCTGAGACATGCGTTCTGTCATCACTTTCAGTAGCGCCTTCACACACAGTGGCGCTTTGCACATACACTCTTGATCCGTATAGCTCTTGTTTTATTATATTGTGGTTTAGTAAATACTGCACTTGGAGTTACATTCAATGCATGATTTGTGCTATAGAACATAAATAAAGTTTGATTGATTGATTGATATCAAATCAAATCACATTTTATTTCTATAGCGCATTTCTCACAAAAGTGACCCAATGCGCTTTACAGAGAGCAGCGAAAATGATCTTATTAAATGTAAGCGAGTAATTGTAAAAAACCTTTCCTATCTACCAATAACTGAAGGCAACTATCTTTCCCATAGAGTGATTCGTTACCCTTAAATATAATCCCAATTAGATATTAATCCTCAGTTATTCTTCACAACTGACCAAACCTCTCACTCATTGCGCGGCAGATTCAGACTGTATCATTGTTATTTTCACACACGACAAACATGTGACATGTTCCAGTTTTATTCTTATTCTATTTTATTCTTCTTAAAAAAAAAAAAAAAAAAAAAAAAAAAAAACGGTTTCAGGCGGTTTTGATAAAAAACCGTTTCTATTTTTAGAAACCCCGGTTTTCGGTTTAACCGAAAAACCGTCCATCCCTAATGTGCGCTTTATTCTCACTCTCTGCATGTGTACTGAGTTCACAACAACATTCATTCACTCATCTCTGTCCCAATTATATCACGTCATATCACCCGCTAAGCAGCCTGGGTGATTGTGTAAACACACAAAAAAAGTACTCTGTTACTTTGCAGCAGTGATGTTATATATATGTTGTTATATATATATATATGTTGTTATATATAGATGTTATATATATGTGATATATATATCAGTTTTGACATCTTGAATGTTGTTTTTTTGTTTCACACATTAAAAGTGGTGTTTTTACAGAATTCAAGGAAAATGTTGTTTTTATAAAAAAATATATATGTTTTGTGTTGATCCGAAAAATGATCCGATCCGTGACTCAAAATCCGTGACACGATCCGATCCGTGAGTTAGGTGATCCGTTACACCCCTAATACATACCATACACCTCATTGTGTGTATGTGTGTGTGTGTAAGTGAGTGTGCACAGAACTGCAGAAGAAGCCCAAGTAACAACATATGTTCCCTTATATCCACAGACCCTGAGACTGACCTGAAACACTAAACTGTGTCCACAAACAGAGTCCACAAACATAACATGCTACAGTGGAAACACACTTCACACTGGAGCATGCTAACTCAGGCTATGTGCTAACAGTGGAAACACACTTCACACTGGATTAACACAGGAGCATGCTA
>NC_137688.1:50424584-50437084 GCF_963989245.1 Nansenia antarctica | reverse complement strand
CACAGCACTGTGACTCACATTCACACTCTCTCTCACAAACACAGACACACACAGACACACACACACACAAAGACACACACACACACACACACACACACACACAGACACAGACACAGACACAGACACAGACACACACACACACACAGACACACACACATACTTCACCGACACTTCGATTCACGAACCCCTTAAGCTGAATTCCCTCGAAAGCCATATGCTGAGATTCTTGTGTTCCTGGTACACAGATACACTGACCATACACACACACACACACACACTCACCATCGTCATCATCATCCCCGACCGCCATAGTAACCGTGTGTGTGGGTAGAAAGTCTCCTCTTGCCTTCTCACTCCCTCTATCCACTCAGCTCTCCTTCCTTCACTCTTTCTTTCCCTCGTTCTCTCCCTCTCTCTGTCACACTGGATCAGGGACGGGCAGTGACAGGCACGGCTCTGTGACCCTGCTACTGCAGCGCCCCCCCCCCTCCTCTCTCCCTCTCAATCCCTCTTTCCCCTCCCTCTGTCCCTCTCTTTCCCCTCCCTGTCTCTCTCTCTCTCTCCTTCCTCTTCAAGCAACAGCTGCGTCAAATAACACAGAATAAAAGCCCCCCAGTGTGTGTGTGTGTGTGATTGTGTAAGAATATATTGTTTGGCTGAGGGTGTGTGTGCTGTCCCTAAAGGTCAAGCTGTAGGTATGATTATGAGTGTTTGGGGACAAAACAGACTCAGGTTTCTCCAGTTCCACACACACGCACGTG
Source organism: Nansenia antarctica (assembly GCF_963989245.1). NCBI lineage: Eukaryota > Metazoa > Chordata > Actinopteri > Argentiniformes > Microstomatidae > Nansenia > Nansenia antarctica. The sequence goes on along the minus strand of NC_137688.1, from coordinate 50,436,323 downwards.
TACACACACACGCACGCACACACACACACGCCAGGGTATCCGTTAGAAAAATTTGGTGCCGGTCAACGTGTCCGGGAAGATTTCAATTTGTCGGACAAACGGGAAAAATTCCGGTCATCATATTAGAATATAATAGGTGTTTGTCGCGGTGATTAGCTGTTGTGTAGCCTATATACGCCATTTAATGTCCATTTCTCATCCGATACGATTAGATCGCGAACTATATAATAATATAGGCTTTCATGATTCGCATGCGCTACTATGGCATAATATGTCCAGGGCTGCACGCGCGCCACACTGGGCAGCCTAGTCAGCTTTGCTACTTTGAATTACGACTGTAGGCTACTTTAAGATGTTTATTTCAATTGCATTAATGAGATTTGAGTATGTAATTGGTAATTATTTTAAGTATGCCTAGTTTAGCTTTTGATGGCTATTTGAACGGACTGCATCGATCGATCAATGAACGGACATTACGTTAACTGGTGTGTTAAATAGTTTCACGACAGTAATGTAAGTTTTTTATATTCTCTTTCCAGTTGTACCCTTTTTATCAATAAAACAACGTAATTTCTATAACCACGTCTCGCTGATTGGGAAGGCATTAAGTCTAGCTGCCTGTCAAATCATACTTTCTCGGACTCGGGAGTATGAGAATGGGGAGGATGTATCGGGGGGGATACACACCCGTGGACTATTTCACCTTAGTGGCACAAATTAAACTCTAACACTATAGATAGACTAAAATGATGGACACCGACTGAATAACTGAGTGGGGGAAGACAGGTCTCAAATGTGAAACAATTATAACATTTAATACATAAAGATAAAACATACACCAATATATATTGATATCCCTAAAATCAAATGTAGTGTGGTATTGTCAACCTAATCTAATCAATCCTAATCTAATGGTACCAGTAGCCCAGGTTGTCGATAGTAGCGCACTACTCCCGTAGTACTTCTCCCGACTCAGGGCTGGAACGGGCACGGCAGGCTCAATCAATGAACGGGGTTGAGATGGCCGCTAGCGTCCTTTACTAGCCGCATCTCACGGCCCTCGGTGGTCATTCACTGTGCTCTAGCACATCCAAAACACGCAGAACAATAACCTTGACTCCGGTCACTGCAGTGGTTTTATTTAGACTAGATCAAACTAAATTACGGTAACTGACTAAACTACAGTACTCGCGCCGTTGAGAGACAGGGTTGCCAGATGGGGCGGGTTACCGCCGAATGGGCTATTGGGTTTAGCGGTTATTTTCACCGGACAATATGACCGAAGAGGTTTAAATATGTCGGACTTCAACAGATTTTATCGGACAAAGACCGGTAATTACCGGTTAACGGAAACCCTGACACACGCACGCACGCCCCATTCTGATGATGTCACTCACTGACCTTCTGCTGTCCCCTCAGGTACACAGTGCAGGGACAAGCAGAACACACATACCACCCTGAGCGAAAGTGTGTGTGTGTGTGTACATACCTAGGTTTTTAAGTCACGGTTCGGTACGTTTTCGGTACAGCAGGGTAAAAATTATCCCAAAACAAAATAAAGTCTGTCAATACTGCTGCAACCCGTAAATCAATATTCTCTCAAATAAATAAAACATAATAAACATAATAGGGCGTTTGTTATTGCTTTGGCCCGGTCTGGATTGTTAGCGAGAGGCTGCTTCAACACCATGGGGAGCTGGGTTTGCATTTCACTGTGTTTTTTCTTGTACCTGTGATGTTCACATCGGGTGACGCCGTCTCAAATGCATGAGCGAGTTTGACGTGTTGCCAGGTGCTGCATACCTGATCGTAGGTGAACAATGCCGGCATACAGCTTTGGTCTGATCCACCTGTCTCTGTCCATCGTCATTGTAGGAAACTGAGAAGCCGTAATGTTCCCAAACAGGAGACTGAGGGGATGCTGGAGGAACTTCAAGCTCTAGTTGAACTGCGTTCGCCATAACGGCAGGTGAAAAACTACTGACTCTCTCTCTGTGTGTACGCGCATGCGTACTGGCTGAGGGTGCGTTCGTAAATACGCTCTGGAAATCTGATCAGGGCTCATGGAATGCCTCGTCTAGTCCAATCAAATGACTTGCTCTATGACGTTGAACCCAGTGTGCGCTCCGGCGCTCTCAGAGCAAATTTACGAACGCACCACCTGAGATTACTTCTGAACGTGCAGTACGACACGACGCTGCATTCGTTCAGTTCACACACGAACCAGACCGAAAGACCCGTACCGAAGATTGCCGGTACGTGTGTGTGTGTGTGTGTGTGTTTACATTCTGTTTCTCTCGATCATCTCTTGGCTCCTCTCTGTATGTGTGTATGTGTGTATGTGTGTATGTGTGTGTGTGTGTGTGTGTGTGTGTGTGTGTGTGTGTTGTGGTGTGGTGTGTGCATTTGGCTGCCGGCAGTGCTAAGCATCTGATCTGAACATTGGTCGTGCGGGGGTTAAAGCCAACCGCCCCCTGCTGCCACCAGAGACGGTATCATGGCAACAGCCCTCCCCCTCGCCTCAGCCCACCCCACCCCCCCTCGCCTCAGCCCCCCCCACCCACTCGCCTCAGCCCCCCCCCCCCGGGTTCTCTCTGTCTAAGGAGTCAACACAAACACTCACACACCACCACTGTGGGAGCTACTGCTAACCTGAGACAACAGCAGCCAAGCTACACACTAGAGCTTTATAACACTACAACTACACACTAGAGCTTTACAACACTACAACTACACTAGAGCTTTACAACACTACAATACAACTACACACTAGAGCTTTACAACACTACAACTACACTAGAGCTTTACAACACTACAATACAACTACACACTAGAGCTTTACAACACTACAACTACACTAGAGCTTTACAACACTACAATACAACTACACACTAGAGCTTTACAACACTACAATACAACTACACACTAGAGCTTTACAACACTACAATACAACTACACGCTAGAGCTTTACAACACTACAATACAACTACACACTAGATCTTTATAACACTAAAATACAACTACACACTAGAGTGTTCGAACCCAAACCAAAAACACTACATTACGGCTACAGAACACACACACATCAGACATCAACTACAGCACAGGTATACCAACACTACAACACACACCACACATGTCTGCAGTCGGACATTCAGGAGGGCTTACATCACTAATCCTATTGGACCCTCTGACAGACCCGATGGCCTCACACACACACACACACACACACACACACACACACACACACACAGAGAGAAGGCTTTCAGCTCTAATACACCTGATTCTGCCGTGGAAGGTCAGTTCAGTTGAATCAGGTCAGTTCAGTTGAATCAGGTCAGTTCAGTTGAATCAGTTGAGTTCAGTTGAATCAGTTGAGTTCAGTTGAATCAGGTCAGTTCAGTTGAATCAGGTCAGTTCAGTTGAACCAGGTCAGTTCAGTTGAATCAGGTGAATCAGGTCAGTTCAGTTGAATCAGGTCAGTTCAGTTGAATCAGGTGAATCAGGTCAGTTCAGTTGAATCAGGTCAGTTCAGTTGAATCAGGTGAATCAGGTCAGTTCAGTTGAATCAGGTGAATCAGGTCAGTTCAGTTGAATCAGGTGAATCAGGTCAGTTCAGTTGAACCAGGTCAGTTCAGTTGAACCAGGTCAGTTCAGTTGAACCAGGTCAGTTCAGTTGAACCAGGTCAGTTCAGTTGAACCAGGTCAGTTCAATTGAATCAGGTCAGTTCAGTTGAATCAGGTCAGTTCAGTTGAACCAGGTCAGTTCAGTTGAATCAGGTCAGTTCAGTTGAATCAGGTCAGTTCAGGTGCTGATCTGCTTTAGTGGAGCCATGCAGCTAAAACACAGCACATACCTGGGCCCTGCAGGAGTGTGTGTATGTGTGTGTGTGTGTGTGTGTGTGTGTGTGTGAGTGCGAGTGCGAGTGCGAGTGCGAGACCAGGAGATTACTGCTCTTGTCAAACACAACCAAGGGACAGACAGATGGAGAACTACCAGACCAGAGGAGAACCCCTGTGACACTACAGGGCGTGCACAGGGACAAAAAGGTAAAAAGGGATGAAAAGCAAAAAGGTGAAAAATAAATCAGCGAGAGTACTGACCGTGACTGGGGCTGAGCGCCATGTTCCCAGAATTCAGGGCTTCATCAAACCGCCCGAATATGGTCTGTAGCCTGGGGAGAGAGACGAGAGATTAGCATACGCATACGCACACACACACACACACACACACGCTTGCATATCAGCACGCATAATCACTAATGGCGCTTTTCCATCAGCGGCCCGCTTCGGCCCGGCCCGCTTCGGGTCGGGTCGCTTCGGCCCGCTTTTGAACAGTTCTGGTTTTCCACTATACACAACAGACCAGGAACTAGTAGGAGGAGTAGGAGATAGTAGGCGGAGTTACGCGTCATAAAAGCGCGCCATGGTGGTGACGTATATTTTCACGAGACAACACAGCCACAACAATAGCGACATGGAGGAACTTGAAGCTATCGTATACTTTTTCCTCGGCATGTGGTATATTACTAACCGTGATTTTTTTGGGGAGAGAAAGAGAAAGAGGAAGCTATGTACACATAATAAAGTAATGTTTTTTTAACCCTTAAAACCACTGCCTTCACTTGTCTGCTTTATGAACTGTAGTATCATTGTGTGCCGTGTTATTCACGGACAAACACGGTGCCCTTTGCGGGTTAATAACTTCGGTTTACCGTGGGTTAGGATAACAATTTAAACGTGTCCGGATAGGGGAGAGGACAGGGTATCTGAAACCATTTGAATGGTGTCGATACGACACTGTTATCACGGTTGACACCGATGGTGAAGTTAGCAAAGGAGTATTGTGTTTGTAACACCTCCGGTGTTATTCACGGGCAAGGACGGTAAACGGAGGCACCCTTTGCGGGTTAATAACTTCGGTTTACCATGGGTTAGGATAACAATTCAAACGTGTCCGGATAGGAGAGAGGACAGGGAATCCTAAACCATTTGAATGGTGTCGATACAACACTGTTATCACGGTCTATGACACAGCGCGGAGCGAATTCCCTGGTAGAAATTGTCTCTCCACCTCCACAGCCGGTGTCATTCACGGGCAAAGACGGTGCATAATAGCGATTTTTGTGTTATGCTTGTTGTAAATAAAAGTTCTATGATGCATTGAAATGACATTAAACTAAGATAATACGATGGTCAGCATAATTTTTCGAATCTTTATTAATAAGCTATTACAGAAACTGTAGTGACATTTTCCAAGAGCGAATGTGGTATTTCAAGATGGCGGTTAGCGAAGAAATCTATGAATATGGGATGACGATTTCCATTGACCAATCAACGGTGTGCAGCGTCACACGTCACACGCAGCCTGGCAAAAAGGTTCCGGGTCTAAATTTAGACCCTGGTATCGAAGGGGAGCTAAAGAAGCGAGCCGAACCGACCCGGGCCGACAAATGGAAAAGCGCCAAAGAAGCAGGCCAGCCCGGGCTGGCCCGATAGTGGAAAAGGGGCTTAATGCCTCTGAATTGTATCCCACACATACTGTACACACATCTGCACTCTCACTAGTATCACCGTGCGTACTACACACCCACCACACACACACACACACACACACACACACACATACATACATCTGGAACCTAAAGGACACTGACTACACACTATGTGCTGTAGGGAAACAACAGTCAGCCAGAAAGACAGCCTGCCAGCCTATCAGACTCAGAGTCAGTCAGCCAATCGGCCAATCAATCAGTCAGTCAGTCAACTAATCAGCCAGTCAATCAGCTAATCAGTCAGTCAGTCAGCCAACCAGCCAGCCAGCCAACCAGCCAACCAGCCAACCAGCCAGCCAGCCAGCCAGCCAGCCAGCGGGTGTGTCTAGCATGCTGGTATGAGGAGATCAGGGAGGTATGAGTATCTAACAGCAGATCAGCAGTGAGGTATGAGTCTCTACAGTATCACGTCTGACCCTGGCTGCTCTCAGAACAGCATGAATAACATGACAGAGCAAGACGCTAAACAAAGCCTGCTAGGCTACACACACACACACACACACACAAATACACACACACACACACACACACACTCTCTCTCTGTAGAATCCGTGACGGCATAACACACCATCGAACACGAACACGCACACACGCTGTCCTTAAATGTCACGGAATAGGACACTCATGTCTCCCAGCTACATCATTTCTGTGTGTGTGTGTGTGCGTGTGTGTGTGTGTCTCTCTCTGTCTCTGTGTGTGTGTGTGTGTGTGTGTGCATACACACCGTCTTCAGTCTCAGCTTAGCTCTCCTGATTACTGACGATTAGCGTAGCGACAGGCTCCTCAGCTGCGCAGCATTTCCACACTGCTCTCTCTCTCTCTCCCCTGTTTTCATTAGCCTACATTAGCATTCCCGTCCAGGTTTTCGCCTCCGAATTAGCTTAGCGGTCGTCCCACCATTAGCATAGCAGCGCCCTCATTTCCATAGGGGGCTGATTAATATGGCTAGCTTGTGGCTATGTAGTGTAGCGTTAGCTCCTGTGCTCGTGACACGCTGGAGTCCAACGGCTCTTTGTATCTAACATGGTGCAGAGGCTCAGAGAGGGAGGGAGGGAGTGAGGGAGGGGGGGAGGGAGGGCTCAGGGAAGAGAGAAGGAGGGTGAGAGAGAGAGAGAGAGAGAGACAGCAGGGGTGGAATGCACAATTACGGGGCACGCGTCAGGGCACCACCCACCAACACACAAACACACCCCTTGAGGCACCTCACACAGGGCAAGGAAGGGTTAAATCTGAGACCTGGACTGTGTGTGTGTGTCGTCTGGAGCGAGACTGAGGAGCAGGGCAGTGTGCATGACAGCGTGGATATTCTGTTCCCCTTTACATAACCTCCCTGACACACACACACTTCAGGGGGGGCTGGGCCAAACCGAAGTCCTGTCAGCACAGAGAAAGAGAAACCTGCCCCTCCCCCCCCCCCCCCTCTCTCTCTTTCTTCCTCCTGTTTTCTCTCTCTCTCTCTCTCTCTCTCTCTCTCTCTCTCTCTCTCTCTCCCTCCCCTCCTTCAGCATCGCGCTTCTCATCCATTCCTCCTCCACTCCATCCCTCCATCCCTCCCTCCTCCCCTCCATGGCTCCAGTACAGACAGGAGACTTATATAACCCTCAATACATCTGCACAGCTGGAGACTCTCACATCCCCCACCTCCCCTCCCTCTGTCTGTCTGTCTGTCTGTGTGTCTGTGTCTGTCCGTGTCTGTCATAATCATGCTCTTGCTCTCTTCCTCCCCCTCCTTCCTTGCACACCCTCTCTCTCCCTCCTCCCTCCCTCCCCCTCCTCCTCCTCCCTCCCTCCCCCTCCTCCTCCCTCCCTCCCTCCCCCTCCTCCTCCTCCCTCCTCCTCCTCCTCCCTCCCCCTCCTCCCTCCCTCCCCCTCCTCCTCCCTCCCTCCCCCTCCTCCCTCCTCCTCCTCCCTCCCCCTCCTCCCTCCCTCCCCCTCCTCCTCCCTCCCTCCCCCTCCTCCTCCTCCTCCCTCCCTCCCTGTGTTATCTGATCTCAGGTCTAGAGAACTGATATGTGATCTGGTCATCAGGCCGCTGGCTGCAACGTCGCATTCCTGCAGGAGACGGAAACAGCAACACCATGGAGACACACACACGCACGCACACACACGCACGCACACGCGAACACACACACAGTGTCTGTTTGCATTAGAATCCGCCTCAATCTGCAAAGCATATGACAGACAGGCCCTAGCAGTCACAAACATGAGACTCAAACAGCTCAGTGTTGACTCATATAGAGAGAGAGGGAGGGAGAGACAGAGAGAAGGGGAGAGAGGGAGAGGGGGAGAGAGAGAGAGAGAGGGGGAGAAAGGGGGGGGACAGGGTGAGAGGGAGAGAGAGGGGGAGAGAGAGAGGGAGGGGGAGGGGGAGAGAGAGAGGGGGAAAGAGAGAGAGAGGGAGAGAGATGGAGAAAGGGGGGGGAGAGGGTGAGAGGGAGAGAGAGGGGGAGAGAGAGAGGGAGGGAGAGAGGGAGGGGGAGGGGGAGAGTGAGGGAGAGAAAGAGAGTGGTGTGTGCTCAGAATCATCAACACATCAGCTGGACTTCTCAGCCATGTAACCACGGCGACCAGAGCAGGCGGCGGCCACTGAATGGACCTCTTCACAGACGACCCGTAACACACACACACACACACACACTCTCTTGTGTAACCGTAACACACTCTCTCTCTCTCTCTTTTGTCCGGTACATAAAGAGCGTTTGTGTGTGTGTGTGTGTGTGTGTGTGTGTGTGTGAGGGGCAGAGTGGAGCATGGTATGGCCTGGGACAGAGAGAGACCAACACCACGGGACTCTCTCTCTCTCTCTCACACACACACACACACACACACACACACACACACACACACACACACACACACACACACACACACACACACAGCAACATCAGCAAAAGCCAGCCAAGCACAGCTGCTATCAATAGAACCAAGCAGCACCAGCATTTCCTTGTCTCAGAGTTTGAAAGGCTCTCTCAACTCACACACATTCATTTGAAATGATGCGATTAGCTAATCGCAAAGCCTGCGATTTGCCTGCGATTTGGGATACGTCATACAGCGCGTCGGATTCAACGTCAATGAACGTCAACGTCAATGAACGTCAACGTCAATGAACGTCAACGTCAATGAACGCACACGCACAACAACAACATCGCACGTGAAACGCCCACGTTTCGGTAGCTAGCAACATTCATGGTGGATAAATGGCTTCAGCAGAACCAGAAGCAACGTTGGACGATTTAGTCCCGAAGAAAAGCAGCACTTCTGTTGTAAGTATTTCGGGTTTAGGACGACTGATGTGCAACAAAAACAGGTGTTGTGCACGACCTGTCGTGGAACAGTCGCTACATCCAGAGGCAACACCACAAACCTGTATCAGCACTTGAAAAAGTACCACAGGCAGCTCTATGACGAGTGTACGGTCAGAAACGGAGAGTGATGGCCCCGCGGTGGTGTAGCGGTCTAAGCACTGGCCGCTAGTGCATGCTGCCCACCGGGGCCGGGGTTCGTATCCCGGCTCGCCAGATCCAGATATGGCCGAGGCACACGGGAACCGCTTCCGAGGGGGGTATAGGAGTAGTTCTGGACTAGGATCCGTCGCGCAACACCGCCCCCGTCTGGTGTCGGAGTAACGGTACTGGGCTCGAGGAGCCAGTCAGCCTAGTCTGCCTGGCGGCCTCCTCTGGGACTGCCGACCACGGGGTCGTGCGGCGGATCCTTCGCAATAGGCAGGGGATAATTGGATGCTAAGTTGGGTTAAATTGGCTACCAAATTGGGTGAAAAGGGGATAAAATCTGAAAAACAAATTAAAAAAAAAAAAAAAACGGAGAGTGAAAGTGAAAGTCCCGTAGCCCGGTCTAACGTTAAGCAAACTAGTGTTTCAGAGTCGTTTGCGGCTGTTACACCGTATGAAAAGGGCTCACGAAGGCACCGTGAAATAACCAATTCCATCAAGCATTACCTCGCTAAAGACATGGTGTTTATTAACACTGTGAGCAACAAAGGGTTTAAAAAACTAATCCAAACGCTGGATAAAAGTACTAACAACCGATCTGCGGTCGAGCCGTGCACTTCATACATTACGACGAGTTGAAGAGTTGCCAGCAAACGGTATACTTTTCCTGCTTTATCTATTTATCTATCTATCTATACAGAAAGGACCTATTATTTTTTACTGGACATTTTTATTATCACTTTATTTAACTTGATTGCAGTATGTGCAATATTTAGATGCTGCTCCTGAGCCATAATTGAATAACCTTGTTTGTAGAAAGGTCCTATTTTATTTTGATATTGGAATTGTAAAAAATGGTGTTGCTGTTTAAAAAACCCATAAATAAATATGTTGTCCCAATTCATATCTTTTAAGTTCTCATCCTTGCATTAGAATTAGAGCAGTTAATAGTTTGATGGTATCATGTGGTAATGCTCTCTGAAAATAGGTGATAGACAGATTCATCCAATCACCTGCCAAGTATTTTTTGAAAGTACCTGCCCTTTTCCAAACAGCTTCCAATGAAGCTTTCCTAGATGGTTGTGTGAAACAAACCACCTGAGTCAGGTTAGTAATGCTCCATCACATGTTTTAATCTGAAGCTTGATTTGAAAGCAACCCAACTTTAAAGCAACCCAATGTAAGTTTAGTTCTTTCACTCGTAGCTCGGGCTGTGGGGGTGCTAGAGGAGGGAGCCTCTAAGTCCCCTGAAGACGTACAAACAAACGGCACGTTGATACGACCTTCCTAGCCGGAGATATGGCCACACTTTACAAAAACTTCCTTTTTTTTGTGTGCTATTTTTATTTATTTTTATCGCAAATTAAATCACAATCGCAATATCTGTCCAAATAATCGCAATTCGACACACACACACACACGCACAGAGACAGATAACACACACACACACACACACACACACACTCACCGTGCGGCAGGCAGGCCTCTCTTGCTCAGGTCTAGACGGACCTTCTCTCCCACGTGCCGGTACACATCCACCAGGGTTGCTATGGCAGCCTCCCGTACCTGCAGCCAGACACACAACATCCCATAATAGGAACATCAGCATTTCACCCCAGTGAGTCAGCGACCAGACAGACCCAGACAGACTCAGACAGACAGGAATTGCAATTCTCAACTACAACACAGCCTAGTTTAACGAAATTGCATCATATAAATGTAGGTAAAACAATAGTAATAGATTAGGACATGAACAATAGTCTGGGTAGTGTAAAGTAGTCATGTGTAATAATATCATCTGTTGTAGTGTAAAGACTCCACGTGCAGTAGGGACAGTAGCAGCAGTACATACAGGAGCTTCTGCTGCATTTCACACAGAATCACAACACACTTTTCACAACACATCAAAGTAAACACACACACACACACACACACACACACACACACACACACACACACACACACGACACAACAACACAACGATGAAAAGTGTGTGACATATAAAACAAAGTGTTAACAGCCACCCTGAGGGGACACGACTGACCAGCATGGTGATGTTGAATTACTGAAATGGTTAACATGTGGTTAGGGTGAAAGATGTGGTTAGGGTTAAGGGTTTGGTTAGGGTTAGGCTCAGAGGGTTAGGGTTAAGGGTTTGGTTAGGGTCAAGGGTTTGGTTAGGGTCAAGGGTTAGGGTTAAGGATTTGGTTAGGGTCAGAGGGTTAGGGTCAGAGGGTTAGGGTTAAGGGTTTGGTTAGGGTCAGAAGATAGGGTTAAGGGCTTGGTTAGGGTCAAGGGTTAGGGTTAAGGGTTTGGTTAGGGTCAGTTTTAGGTTAGTATATATATAATGGGATGCTGGTCAGTAAAGTCCTATTAGCCTGAATAAAACGACTCCAGATGAGCAGAACAAAAAGTAACAAAAACTAAAGTCCAACATAGTTCAGCTAAATGAAAGTCAGCCGTGTTTACAAGCCTGCAGCTCTTCTGCTGTTGACGACATGATGAGGCCAGCTGCCTGGAACAGAGCTGCTCCACTACAGGGGGTCTGGGGAAGGGGGGGGGTCTGAGGGGATCTGGGGGGGGGGCTGAGGGCCAGAGGGAGTCGCGGGGGGGGGGTCTGAGGGCCAGAGGAAGAGGGAGTCGCCGGGGGGGAGGGTCTGAGGGGGGTCTGAGGGCCAGAGGAAGAGGGAGTCGCGGGGGGGGAGGGTCTGAGGGGGGCTGAGGGCCAGAGG
>NC_137688.1:50387084-50417084 GCF_963989245.1 Nansenia antarctica | reverse complement strand
AGGGAGAGGGACAACGAGAGCCGGACAGGTGGAATGTTACGACCCTACAACCTCCTGACTTATAGGTTAGAACCTCCTGACTCAGGCTTATTCCTCATTAGAATTAGAACCTTATGAGTTAGTGCTTCAGGCTACCTAGAACTAGGGGTGGGCATCAATTATAGACGATCGATAATTGATTGATAAGGATCTTGGTCGATCACAAAATATTTTGCTCGATAATCATTAATAAATTGAGTGGAAATTAGTTTGTCCACGTTATGTGTGAGAAATGAACTTTGCATTTGCCTTCGCATTGAATTTCGCAATGCAGTACGGCATGATGCAACAAGTTCCCGTACGTTAGCCAGATTGCGTTCATCTCTCACCCCTGAACATGTTAACATGATCATCTTTCTGAACAAGAACCAGTAGGCCTGCCGCCTACAGTCTCTCGCTGGATTTTAAGTTTAAGTCAAGCTGGACGCTCTTAAGGACACAAAAGTTTTCAGTCATCCTCCTATTTGTGAGTAACTGTTTTTTTACTGCTCCTATGGTGAGTTACTTATTTTACTATATTTTTATTTATAACGTAAAATGTGTTTTTAAGTTAAACAATTTAGGCTACTCACTGCCTTGTTTAAGATGATTGTTATCTGACTGTAGTGTCTAGTTTGAATGTGAATAAATGAATGTGTGCAATAGCAACATGTGGGCAGGCTACTGGGCTAACGTTATGGCTCGCAGATATTTTTTTCTTTCGAAATGCTTTGTGAAATGGAATGCCTGGAAGGAATACAAGAATAACGTTTTTTCCCCAAGGAAAACATGCTTGTTATTTCTGCCCTAGGCGTTGTTTTAATGAAAAAAAAAGCTTATCAATTAATTTATAATTGATTGTTAATTCTTGTGATTATCGAAAAAGAAATTGATTGTTAATTCTTGTGATTATCGTAAAAGAAATGTTGATCGTTTGCCCAGCCCTAATTAGAACCTTATGAGTTAGTGCTTCAGGCCACCTAGAACATTAGAACATTATGAGTTAGGGCTCTAGACTACCTAGAACATTAGAACCTTACATTAGAACCGTACGAGACTACCTTTAAAGTTAGAGCGGAGGATTTCATTTTATAGTGCTTTGGAGAGTAGCCTAACTATTCTATGAGTCTACAGGGTCAATATAAGAGAAGAGAGGCAGTGTTTCCTCTACATGCATTTCATCGTGGCGGACCGCCACGATGGAATTTCCTTCGCCACCATTCAGATTTCTCAACCCCCAAAAAAAAAAAAGATTTAGGCCGCTTTTCAGACCTTCACAGCGCTAGACACACCCACAAGCGCTGAAACTGGACCAGTCCGTGTGTGTCGCGAGTATTGAACTTGAGGCTGCGTTCGTAAATTCGCTCTGAGAGCCCCGGAGCGCACACTGGGTTCAACGTCATAAAGGGACCAAGTCATTTGATTGGACAAGAGGCATTCCGTGAGTGCTGATCAGATTTCCAGAGCGTATTTACGAACGCGCCCTGGCTGTCACCCGAACACCGCGAGCTAGCGTAGTGTAGTGTAGTATAGGATGCGTAGTGTAGTGTAGTGTAGGATGGAGAGAGAGAGGAGAAGCCTCTCTATGTGTTACCTATGTCCAGTGTACTAGAACCACTCTAACAGGAGTGTTTGTCCGTGAATAACACCGGCTATGCCCGGGGTAGAAACACAAGACTATAGCTGGATAAGGTCTACAGGTCTACACGGTCATTTTAAGCCGTCGACCAGCCCTCTACGACCACGGGAAGTCATGTTAAAAGTGAAGATACTTCTGTTAAACTAAGCTAAGCTAAACATCGCTAATCGCTAACTCCCTCCTGGGCTTAAAGTGACAAGTAATAACGTTGTGAAAAAAAACGTCAGATCAGTGTTTTTGTTTTTATTGACAACGGAATTACATGCTGGAAAAACATGCAGACACAGACAATAAGAGACACACGGGAGAAGTACAGGAAAACATTTTATTTTTTTGGGCCATTTTGGGCTGAAATTACGTCGTTGTTTTGAGCGGTCAGCACTACCCGCCACCATTGTAAAAATTCCTGGAGGAAACACTGAGAGGGGTTATACCGTAGGAACTACAAGCCTACATGTCTGTGTTTCAGTGATGTACGGTTCTATAATGTTCCAGTAGAGAGTTTTCCACAGCGTTCCTGATTAACATCAGATCCCATGGGGAGCACGGCTCCTGGAATGCTTGTGTTGGCAGTGCAGGATGGAAGAGAACATTCCAGAGAAAATCCGTAAAAATCCTGTCCCTGAGGATGTGACGGCAGTTATTCCCTATTTTAGTCAAAAGAAGGAGAGGGAGAGACAGGGCCAGGTAACCACAGAGAGAGAGAGAGAGAATATGGAGAGAAAAAGAGAGAGAAAGAGAATGAGAGGAGAAAGAGAAGGGAGATAACAAGAAGAAAACAACCCCCAGGCCATGCCAGGCCAGGACAAGCCTTCCCTCCCCCTCCCCTCCCGCCCCCCTTCACCCTGCAGCCTCCTACAAGGCCTGGCTGCACCCAGGACCATATGGCAACTCCATTGGAAGGGGGGGGGGCAAGGGAGGAGGGGAGAGTCTGCAGGCTACCTGAGCATGAACACAGTCAGCAGGGCTCCAGTGAGGGAGGGGGGGATAAGGGGGGAGGACAGACCATATGTCCAACCAGGTATTCCCAGGTCCCTCACACACACTAACAAGAACACACCATCTTACCACAGGACAAGAAAGGACTGTGGCTGTGTGTGTGTGTGTGTGTGTGTGTGTGTGTGTGTGTGTGTTCACGAACGTGTCTAACCGTGACCTTGCAGAAACACTGCCACTCTGGCTTCAACTTGAGTATGAATAATCTGATGTTAAAGGACTCTGCTGAACACGTTCTACCAGTCAGTGGTGTTTTTGTTGTTGTTGTTTGTGCGCTGCTGTAATGCCTTAATTTCCGCTTGGGGATCAATGAAGTATCTAGGCTCTCTATTTTCTATCTATCTATGAACACGATGCTAGGTTACGCTAGAGTACCACTGGCCTCCTTTAGCTCAGCATGGTCAACAACAACAATACTCAAATAGGCTGTGACTTTCAAGCGATGACTGATTAGTATTAACGGGCCCAAAGTGTACCAAGAAAACATTCCCTGCACCATTACACCACCTGAATGAATGAGAAGGTGTACAGTGTTCCTAATAAAGTGGTCGGTGAGTGTAGAATCCTTCCAATTGGGTACCAGTCCCACTTAGTGTGTGTCGACACACCCAGCGGTAAACCAGACAGTGGTAGGGGTATGCTAGTTTGGATTAGGGCTGAAACAACTCCAATAACTTGGTAAAAAAAAAAACACGATTAGAATCGTCTGCCTTGAGTATTCTTTTTAAGTACCAGTCAACAGTTTGGACACACTTTCCCATTAAATTTGCTGCCATGTTTTTATACAGAGCGCTGAAAATGATACTTGTTTATATTGTTCTCCCGAAACTGGCAACGTTTATTTATTTTCATACAGAAAAACAGGAAGGGAAACATTCTCTGGTTCTAATCATAGACACATGTCAAGGTTCCAGGCGGTAAAGGCCAGAGCGTGGCTCAGTTATTCTGTTTCCTCAATAAAACATAAAAACATAAAAAAGCACACACGATTAATCATCCGAATAATCGTCAGAATACTTCACTACCGCAAATACTCGATCGTTACAGCCCTAGTGTGGGGCCTGGGAACAGCCCCTGTCTCTGCAGTCTATACTGTTAAGCCAACACACCCACGGTGAGTGTTGTGATTTGGGCTGTGCTCTGCTGGGCTCGGGGGGAGGGTGGTTGGACCAGCTCTGGTCCTGTTACAGCCCAGCACTCTGGGTTCTGCAGCCAGCAGACCTAAAACATTCAGAGAGTGCACTAACAGCAGCCTGCAATATTAATGTCTGCTGCTGTGGTGTGCGCGTGTGTGTGTGTGTGTGTGTGTGTGGGTGTGTGGCATGCATATGAACAGTGCCTGCTGTGATGTGAATGAGTTTAAAGGGAATCTGCTGCAGTGAGAGAGAGAGAGAGAGAGAGAGAGAGAGAGAGAGAGAGAGAGAGAGAGAGAGAGAGAGAGGAGACAACCAGAGAAAGAGAGTTAAGAGGGGGAGAGGTGAGGAGAGAAAGACACAGAGAGGAAAAGCAAGAGAAGGAGATTTGCCCCATGAATAAAAGAGGAACCAGCACTAAGACACTCTCCTCCCATGGACAGAACCACTCTGACTGTCTATCTGGGCTTTACACTGATCCTCTGACTCCATCCCTCTCTCCTCCCCTCCCTCCATCTCTCTCCTCCTCTCCCTCCTCCATCTCTCTTTCTCTCTTCTCTCGTTGGCGCTGACTCAGCATCTCCCTGCCCCCCCCCCCCCCCTTCCAGGCCTCTGGACCAATCAGGATGTATCGGGAGACCCCCTGCATGAAGGTCACATGTCTCAGCAGGATGCACTGATCTGAGCCCTGTTTGAGATCTCCTCCAACCTCTACATGTTATGAACCGGGGGGGAGGGTCGCTGGGTAAGCTGATCCTAGATCTGTTCCAGTGGAGGCTGGTGGAGGTAGGAATCGGAGGATGGGGGGGGCGCATGCGTGTTTGATCGCGTTCCCCGTTCCACTGCATTACAATGCAAGTAAAGCTTTATTTATATAGCGCCTTTCGTACATGAAATGCAACTCAAAGTGCTTTGAAAAAATTCAATGAGCCCTGCGTCCTCCGATTTCTACCTCCACCAGCGTCCACTCATCTGTACATAAGGGCAACCTCTC
The DNA here is from genome assembly GCF_963989245.1 of Nansenia antarctica. Lineage (NCBI taxonomy): Eukaryota > Metazoa > Chordata > Actinopteri > Argentiniformes > Microstomatidae > Nansenia > Nansenia antarctica. The sequence continues at coordinate 50,412,304 of NC_137688.1, read as the reverse complement.
TCCTACCAGGGGTAAGGGTTGCTGGGTGAGCTGATCTCAGATCTGCACTGTAAAGGAAACTTCTTCTCTCCCTTGCTGGCAGAGCCAGGGAATAAATACTCCCAGAGGTGGGAGTCTGATGACATCATGGGGTGGGGGTGGGGGTGGTGGTGGTGGTGGGAGTCGCCCGCAGTTCCAGACAGTCCTGATCCGCAGTCAGTTTAACTCGTTCACTCCTTACTGGTTCTGGTTTGGGTAACCCGACCCCAGACCTGGCTACAGCCCAGAACTATAACTGGGTTCTTTTAGCTGGTGCTGCTCCGGACCGCTCGCTCACTGGCCACTCTAAAAACAGCGACTCTGACCGTGAGCGCCCCCCCCATGACAGATATTAGAGAGCTTTTATGTCATTTTCCACATTTGCTAAAATCTGAAAATGAACACGTGATGATGTGTGTATAGGGGGGGTTAGGGGGGGGGAGGCAGGGGGGCTCTAACTCATGCTAACTCAATCCCACCTCTGGCCAAAGGGATGACATCACCACCACCAGTGGGTTTGGAATGGTTTGGAATGGTTCTAATGGATTAACCAGGAATTGTTTTGGAGGGTTTTTAACAAACACTTCACCTTCTGAAGGGCTGAAGGGATTTCAGACATAACTGCATGTTTCAGACATAACTGTCTGGATTGAGGAGATAACTTGGCAAAGGGAACAAGGTAACATTCCAAGTGTTTTCAGAGATATGACCAAGTGTGTGTACTACACACACACACACACACACACACACACACACACACACACACACACACACACACACACACACACACACACACACACACACGCTGCGTCTAAACAATGCGCGCCCTGACCCCTCCCCCATCCCTTGCTCCAGAGCGTCCTGACAATGGGGGGACCTCCAAAAAACACACACATCCCACGAGAGCTGGCCGTTTGAGCGAAGAAAACAACTTAAAACGTTGCAATTTCACTGAATCCCATCACATTATCCTCTCTTCCGCGAGTGAGGATAACACAAGATACCGTATCACTGATTCTAAGAATATTTTAGATGGTAAAACACACCAGCCGTGGCTTGCTATCATGCCAGCTAAATTAGCAATCGGTGTCTTTGTTTTTATCTAAAAGGATAAGGAAAATACTCCTCTAAAATAAAACGCTGAAACTTTTGAGCCCACTTTTGACGACATTATCTGGCTGTCTGAATCAAACGAGTCCCGTTTTGCTCAGATATTACCAGTGGGTCTCTCTGCTAGACAGACAGTCCCTTCTCACAAAGAAGCGGTGAAGCTCCGAATAAAACTACTAGCCTACTTCTGTCTCAATCAGCCGGCTAGCTAACACTCAACCATACCCGTCCGTCTTTGCGACACACAACACAGCTGACACGACCATGCATGCCTCGCATTCATAACACTATTATACATGTTAGCAGGTCGGGTAGCGGACCTCCGATCCGTCTCACCTTGTAGTTGCTGGAGTTGACCCATCCCGTCAGCTCGTCCACGGTCTTATCCAGCCGGGGTTTGTCCTGCTCCACATCCGAGGAGCGCTGAGGGTCGTTCAGGTAGTCGATGAGGTCCTGCCCGCCCTGCAGCCGACGGGTCACGTCCTTCTGTACTACCTGCTGGTAGAAATAGTCCATGTTGTCATGTTCCTCCATTAGGAACAAAAGTGTCGTGTGGAAGGCAGCCGCAGACAGAAGGATAGGGTCCGGTCAAACGGTGCGTTTATGTCGGGGAAAGTGGTTGTCTGTGGTCGAGAGCTGGTCAAGCTGTGGAGGGGTGACTGTCTGGGTCTGACGGCGATGACAGCCGATAAACAAACCGACCGTGTGTCCAAAATAACGCGGCGAATCCAATTTGTTGTTCAACTGCTCAACTTTGATTTCAGCAAACAAGACTGTTGAGACAGAGAATGTTGCTAAACTTGAATATAACTTTCAAAAAGTTTGTAAAAAGATGGTATAAATAAGGTTAGGATAAACCACGTCCCCTTGTATCGAACCACAATAACAAGAGCTAGCCAACAAACACACAGCTGGCTAACGGCACTAGTCTAGTTAGCCACAAGGCACCAAAGAAGCTAACGGCTAGCTAAGGCCTGGTCGTCCCGCTTCGACTCGTTTTTGGATTCCATCAGCTGGAAATGTCCTCGGAGAGGTGTGCTGCCGATCCCATCAAAAGGAAGTTGCACCTAACTAGGAGGGCAGGATCTTCTCTTCACTCCCGCGGTCCCTGGTGACTCCCAATCCTTGAATAATCGTCCCTGTGACAGCTGTCAAACAACCCTTCCTCGCTGAAAGCCAGCGACCCGCCGGTGACTGCAGGTTTTTAAAGAGGCACAGACGAGCGGTGAACGAAGGCCGATAGGGGTCCTCTCCAGAAACAGCCCCTAGCCTCTATTCCCTAGACACTTATAGATCCGAAAGAAGGATAGGTATAAGCAAGATGGCTGCTTCTCCACCTACCGTAAGTGGGCGAAAGAGATTCAGCCATCTTGCTTATAACTATCCAATCCTTTCAGATCTACACAAGTGTCTACAGTGAAGGGACTAGGAGTTGTATTAGTACGCGGCCCATGGTCTTTCTGCACCGCACAGCTACCCAGCATAGTGCCTGATGAAAAACCCACAGTAATTCATTCATTAAGAATTTAAGGAGAAACGGTCACGAACACACACAAACAAAAAATGCACAAAGGAGTAAAATAACAACACATCAATTTGATATAGAAGGACATGGAAAATGCACGCGTTTTATAAAGCAATGCTTCCTAGAAAACTAGAGCTGTTGAACTTGGGTTATTCCATTTATTCTTAAACGCAGGAATTATAATGTATCTGCTTGCTAGACATAGTCAACCATCACCTCATTCTAATATTACATTGAAACTCTTGCTGAAGAAATTTCCCATAAGTAAAGCACGTTTATTGATGAGTACAATGTATGATGTAGTCCAGTGTGTAGATTTGTGTGTGTGTGTGTCTGAATTATAATCTACAATGTATCTCTGGCGACATCTGGCGGTCAGGTTGTGGATCACATAATGAGGAGTCTGGACTGAATAAATCGACACACTCACAACATTGAGGCGCTGCTGCTGTTGCTTAATAATAATAAATTCCATGGAAGAGACAGCCAGAGCACATTTACTATCAGTTACTTTTATTCATTTATTTATATTCAACATAAAACTCCTGTTAAATCAGCTGTCAGAGAGAGGGCATTAGTATCACTGCCACGCAGTCAGTTCAGTCCGCTCCACATCCCAGCATCTGAGTGAACGCAGATACAGTACAGTTCCACCTCTGTCTGGTACTCTACACACACACATAGCCCCTTGTCTCAACCCCACCATTAGTCCTCCACTGGTGCTTTACACACACACACACGGCCACTTGACTCAAATCCACCATAATCCTCCTCTTCTGGTACTCTACACACACAGTCTTGTGTCAAACCCACCACTAGTCCTCTTCTGGTGCTTTACAAACACACACAACACCGTGTCTCAAACCCACCACCTAGTCCTCCAATCCCATATTGACTCCTTCATGAAAATCTGAAAGCACTCGATGGTATAGGGAGATACTAGTACACTTGATATTATAGTATAGTACACTTGATGGTATAGGCAGTCTGGCTTGGGCAGAGTTACAGGTATGGCAAAAAGTTGTGGGAGAAGACAGTGGCCTGGCCCTGCGAGACGACTGGATAGGTAACAGTCACATGGTAGAAGCTGCACCTTACCTTTCTGGTGGCGAGGTGGAGTTCCTGCCCTATTGCTTGGACAGATTTAGACCTTTCAGATATCCAATGAGGAGTCAAGAATGAAATGAAATAGCTGGCTCCAATATCTTCTTCCTGTTTACTACTGCAACATAATCTATCAAACATCACATTTTATTGATTGATTGATAATCTGTCTATTCCATCTTTACTCCATTCCAAGTGCTCAGCTGGGTCAGGGGCTAGGGATGGGTTTGGAACCGGGCCTTGTGGGTGACACAGCCGCACAGTGCACAGGAGGCCCTGAGTACACGCGCTCCAGTGATGTAGCACACGTAACCAACCTGACGTCATGAGTAACTGAGGCACGCTGACCGAACAAGAGTCCATTTCAGCAACAGTTTTTTTTTTTTTTTGCATTATTTCAAGGAAAGACACACATATCCCTCTACGGATAAACAAGCAAGGACAAATTACAACAAGCACTGAAAAATAAAGAGGGAAAAATAATAATAATAATAATAACAAGTTGTTATCGGCATACTCCAATCTGAGTGAGAGTTTGCCGTATTGTAATTATTATTATTTTATTTTTTTTGCCATTTGCAAAACATTCTCTGTACAAACAGAAACGGAAACTCAAACTGAAGAATCTCAGATGCACAAAAAAACCCGCCACGTTGTGTCTTGTGTGTGTTGTATTTTTCCGTTTTTTCTCCCACCCAGAGTGGGCGGGATCAGCGGAGTGTGTCTCACGAGGGACATATCCCAGCATCCTCTCTGCACACAGACCAGAAGTGTCACACCCAGCGTGTCCCACAAGCCCCCTCTTCTCCTCCCGAGTCCTGCTTGTCCATCGGGCCGTTCCCTGTGTGACTCACAGACGGGACACACGGACGCTGGCGTGCGATTGGTTGAGATGATGCTGGGTGATGCGGTGTCCAAGGGTAACGGTCTCCGGGGGTAACGGTCTCCGGGGGTAACGGTCTCCAGGGGTAACGGTCTCCAGGGGTAACGGTGTCCTCTGGATGTAGTTTTAGTGTGATGATGTTCCCCCCTCGTCCAGTGAAAGGAGGACCTCCCCCCTCCATCCCCTCCATCCCTGCTCCCCCAGGCTGGGTGCAGTCCTCCTAGTCAGTTGTGGTGGAGGGGGGGGGGGTGGAGGGAGAGGGGGGGTGGAGTATTGATTCACAGTTCAGTAACAGTTTTTACAGTTCTGACAAAGAGAGAGAGAACAAGAGAGAGAGAGAGAGAGAAAGAAAGAAAGAAAGAGAGAGAGAGAGAGAGAGAGAAAGAAAGAGAGAAAGAGAAACAAGACCCCCACCCCACTAAGCAAAGAGGTGGCCGCGGTGCCGATGGGTCCTACTGTTCAGTGATCAGTATTGATCAGTATTGATCAACGATGGGCAGTAGCCAGTCTGTGCATTGATCAACGATGATTAGTGGTATCCAGTCTGTGTATCGATCAGTGATCCACAGTCCCCAGTCTGTCTACTGATCAGCTTTATCCAGTCTGTGTATTGATCTGCCCTCTGCAGTATCCAGTCTGTGTAGTGATCAGCGATTGGTGGTGATTGGGTCCAGGCCCCGCCTCCCCCCCTCCAGAGTGCTCCCCCCCCCCCCCCCCTCCCCCCAGGGGGGGCTCACAGCAGCAAGACCTGCAGGCAGAGATGCCCCCCCCCCCTGGCCCTCCACTGTCAGAGGATGATGCAACAGCGGCAAAGACGCTGGCCCCCGCCGTGCACCGAGGGAGGGGGCGTCACTGGGGCGAAGTAGGCGTGGACCTTGATCTCCGGGAGGTGGGCCTGGAAGAGGAGGAGGGGGAGGGGGGCGATGTTAATGAATGTCGTGTGGACACTACAACTCCCATAAGGCACTGCAGGGCCCAAGACATCTGGGCAAGACAAACTACGCAGGTAAGAGGTCTTCAATACGCCATCACACAAGCAAGCACTTCAAGCACCTGAGAGGGTCGTCATAGGGCACAGCTGGAGCACTTTGAGATTTTTTATATTTTTCTTTCAACGAAAAGCACAACAAATTCAACGTATTGTTGTTGTTATTAGAGAGAGAAGATATGAGAAGGGAAGAGAGAGGAGAGACAAAGGGCTGAAGGAATGGTCGGAGGAGACAGGAGGGAGAGAGAGGCAAAGGCAAAACAGTGACAAGAGAGGAGAGGAGAGGAGAGAGGAGAGTAGGGGAGAATAGGAGAGGAGAAGAGGAGGGGAGAGTAGGGGAGAGGAGAGGAGGAGAGAGGAGAGGAGGAGAGAGGAGAGGGGAGGAGAGGAGAGGAGGGGATGAGGAGAGTATGGGAGAGGAGAGGAGGGGAGGAGAGGAGAGATGGGGAGAGTAGGGGAGGAGAGAAGAGAGGAGAGGGTGACGTTTCCTGGGGCCGTGACTGACCCGTATGCGTTTGATGCCGGCCCTGGTGACCTGCTGACAGTCGTACAGCTCGATGCGCTCCAGGCGGTGGCAGCTCTTCAGGTGCTCCAGCGTCACGTCCGTGATCAGCGGGCAGTTGTCCAGCTCCACCACTGTGAGGCGCTCCTGGCCGCACGCACTGCTGCTCAGCGCCCGGATACCGTCGTCTGTGATCAGCTCACAGTGGGACAGAGACTGGAGAGAGGAGAGGGAAGGGATTGATTGAATGATTTATTGATTTATTGAATCAACCAATCAATCATTCATTCATTCATTCATTCATTCAATCAATCATTCATTCAATCAATCAATCAGTCATTCATTCATTCATTCCTACCAGGGCCTGCAGCAGGGGGCAGTGGATAGAGAGCTGGAACAGGGTGTTATCAGTCACCTAGGAGACAAGACAAGCTCAATCAAACCCAGAGACACTAGAGACAGAGGCTGTGTTCGGAATAGCATACTAGCATACTACTCATACTAGATATGACGTAGATTTTGAGTATGTAGTGCGTTCACACTGTACAGTATGCGAGATTTGAGTATGCAAGAAATTTAGTAGGCGAGCAATTATTTCCGGGAAAATTGAAGTCAGTTACGATGGACACTAGCTCGGGTCCTATTTCCCAAAATGCATTTCGCGTCCAGGATTGCAGGGTTGCGTCCAGGGTTGCCAGATGGGGCGGGTTACCGCCGAATGGGCTACTTGATTTTGAGGTTATAGAAAGTTTAGGCTGTAAATTGTCAATCCCATCTGGCAACCCTGTGCGCTTTCAGCCTCGTCAAACTGCGTCATACAAACTTGTCATACAGCTTTTGTTTACATTGTCCGATAGCCTGGGGACCGAAAACTTGCAATAAACATCGTTTTTTGCACATATTTGAGTGTGCAGATGCTGCTTTCTTGCACTCTATGAGCGGTGGTATTTTCACTATACTGGGAATTAACATGGTGAAATGCATTCTTAGACCAGGCTAGTCGTCATGATTACAAATATGCCACTTGAAATGCATGAAATCCAAGTTTATTTGTGTCTTACACACATGTTCACCTAGTATTTGACTGCTTGTAGCCCAATCACGAATGATCCCAGTATTGTAGCTTCAGACGGACAAGTTGGTTGTAGTGCTTGCCCACAATATGTTATTGCTCATATATATTTATTTTAATCATGTTATTTTACCAAGCTAGTGTAGAATCAGCTTGTCGGTAAAACGATGGAATGGATCAATCTATTGAGGATTGTGATCTTAAATGCGTTGTGTCATCTCAGGATAGATTAGGTGCACAGCATACACGATTTGACAAGAAAATAGAATGTTCAACACGGGTCGGAATCTCTGTACTTGATTTATTAAGACAGTCAGCGAATGGTTCATCAGCACGGTAACCAGCATCCGGCATCCACGACCATTCCATGACATTCAACGACATTCAACGACATCATTATGACAAACCGACAGGCTTAAATACTCTCTTGACCACCCTCTGTCTGTGCCCTGGCGCCTAACCCCCAAGGTCTTTAAGATAACAACCTCTCGAGTCTGCATATTGTGGCGTTATTGCTACCCCTGAAGAGCAGGCTGACCTGGAAGGAACAGAATGTATGTGTCTAAGTGTGTGGGTATGTGTTATGTGTGTGTCTGAGTGACATAAGCATATATGTTTCTAGAAAGCCCCATAAGATCTAACACTAGTTACTTGAGCTAGCTAAAGATGTTGGCCCCCCAAATCATTTTACAACGTGTTGTAATTATGTTACGATATTTCTGTCGAGTGAGTGAAGGTAAGCAACGTAGGTAAGCAATTTACAATGTGTGTTCGTAAAATCGCTCTGAGAGCGCCGGAGCGCACACTGGGTGCAACGTCATAAAGGGACCAGGTAATTTGATTGGACAAGAGGCATTCCATGAGTGCTGATCATATTTCCAGGGCGAATTTAAGAACGCAGCTAGCGAACAGAAGACGCAAAAAATTGTCAGATCAGATATATAAACGGGTTATTTTGGTAAACTGGACACATTTTGGGAATATATGTGGTTACTTTCTCGCCTGAAAACATATTAAAACTTCATAAAATGACATGTTAACACTTGTAAAGCCAAAATTACATATTTTAGCTAATGGAGGTTTAAAATGGAGGTTTAAATTCGCCGCTCCCGGCGAAATGCATTCTGGGATGCAGTATTCGTACTTTGTAAATGGTGGGCTGGTTTTCACATACTTTTTATGAATTTAGTAGGCAGTATGCAGTATATACTCATTGAGTATGCTAGTATGCAGTATGCTAGTATACAATTCCGAACACAGCCAGAGAGTGAGAGAGAGATCTACACACAAGACAAGCTCAATCAAACCCAGATACACTAGAGACAGAGAGAGATCTACAGGCTCGAAAGCATCAAACAATCAAACAGAGAAACACATCTATAAACTCAGACTACAGATCGTCTAGGCGTTTGTTAAGATAATTAACAATTAAATCTTACCAAAATACATTCTTCTAAGTCCATTTTTTCAAGCTCGTGACAATTCTGCAAGGCAAAGAAACAAGACAGGACATGAAAACCCTCCTAGGGTTGAAATACAGTATATACAGTATATATATATATATATGAATGATTATATAGATAGATAGAGATAAAGAAGGGCGAACTCACCCTGGCCAGGACAGTGAACCCAGCATCTGTAACATGAGAGCATCTCGCAGCCTCCAGGATCCTACCACACACTCACACACACACACACACACACACACACACACACACACACACACACACACACACACACACACACACACACACACACACACACACACACACACACACACACACACACACACACACACACACACACACACACACACACACACACACACACACACACACACACACACACACACACACAATCAGTTTTGGGGCACTAACTATGAAGGGTGGTTGGTAGCTGAATGTGATGTCAGTATAATGTCAGGTCAGCAAGGCGTCAGTGTTAGACATCAGACCTGTAGCTGGGCTGATTGGGAAGTAGCATGGGGGCAGTTGTGGGGATATCTGGAGGAAACTAGGGGTAACTAGGGGTAAGTAGGGGTAACTAGGGGTCAGGATGGGGTAGTTAGGGGACAGGATGACAGGATGGGGTAGTTAGGGGGCAGGATGGGGTAGTTAGGGGGCAGGGTGACAGGATGGGTTAGTTAGGGGGCAGGGTGACAGGATGGGGTAGTTAGGGGGCAGGATGGGGTAGTTAGGAGGCAGGGTGACAGGATGGGGTAGTTAGGGGGCAGGATGGGGTAGTTAGGAGGCAGGATGGGGTAGTTAGGGGGCAAAGTGACAGGATGGGGTAGTTAGGGGGCAGGATGGGGTAGTTAGGAGGCAGGGTGACAGGATGGGGTAGTTAGGAGGCAGGATGGGGTAGTTAGGGGGCAAAGTGACAGGATGGGGTAGTTAGGGGGCAGGATGGGGGTAGTTAGGGGGCAAAGTGACAGGATGGGGTAGTTAGGGGGCAGGATGGGGTAGTTAGGGGGCAACGTGACAGGATGGGGTAGTTAGGGGGCAGGATGGGGTAGTTAGGGGGCAAAGTGACAGGATGGGGTAGTTAGGGGGCAGGATGGGGTAGTTAGGAGGCAGGGTGACAGGACGGGGTAGTTAGGAGGCAGGATGGGGTAGTTATGGGGCAGGGTGACAGGATGGGGTAGTTAGGGGGCAGGGTGACAGGATGGGGTAGTTACGGGGCAGGGTGACAGGATGGGGTAGTTAGGGGGCAGGGTGACAGGATGGGGTAGTTAGGGGGCAGTTCTTACTTGAGTCGAGGGCAGTTGAGTCCCAGGGCGGTGAGGGAGGCGTCAGTGATGTTACTGCAGCCGGAGATGCACAGGACCTGCAGCTTGTGACAGCCTCGACACAGACTGACCACTCCATCATCTGTCACCAGCTGCAGAAAGCACACACATTATACTGTCAGTGTTGCCAGATGGGATTGTTTTTCAGCCTAACCAGTCTAAATGCCGCCCAGTGTGATCATAAGTATCCCAATTGGGCGGGAATATGCCCAATCTGGCAACACTGTATACTGTACACACACACACACACACACACACACACACACACACACACACACACACACACACACACACACACACACACACAGACAGACAGACACAGACAGACAGAGACACACACACACACACACACACACACACACACACACACACACAGAGACACACACACACACACACTCGTAGACAGATTTGGTAATCAAGTTAATTCAGTGTGTCCCTGTTTACAGTTGAATGAGCATGCTTATTGCTTGGCTGACATCCGGGCGAAAACCACACCTGGCCATTTGTCATTTTCTTTGCGATTCTAATGTGTGTCACATCTACGTCCTTTTGTCGGGAATGATATGCAAGCACAAGGACAGCAAGATGTCCTTTGAGGTTTGGGATGCATTTGCTTAAGGAAGTGAATCATCTATCATCAGTCATTGTCAGAAAAAGTAATTTACAAACCAATTCATGACCAGGGGCCATTGGCGGTTAAATTGGTTATTTTGTCGAGGCTCTCTTCTCATTCTTCCTATGTGCATTAATGTGATGTTGTGTGCAGCTAGATTAATGTTCTGTTAATACAGCGTGACAGTCACGGTTCAAATGGTTCTCCCATTTAATCTCCACATTATGTCGAATGTTCACATGCATCGTTAACGACACGTAGAGTGAGTCATCCTGTTCACATATTGGCCTGAATTATCTTCAGTTGAGGGCATGGTGAAATAGCATTCTGGGTATTCTTAATGGAATCTAAGACCCGATATGAGCCATTGTCTGTCACACAGGGATGAACAGAGCATTAACAATCAGTATTAACCATGAAAGGTCTTTTGGAGTCAGATATAACGCAACGTTAACTTGTGTTAATTGGTCATGTGACCACTAGTGTTGAGTTCACTTTATCGTGTCCATAACCGCTTGAAGTTGTATTTGGGAATAAATCTAATTGTGCACATGGCACATACCTCTTTAGATATAGCCTCTATTTATACATCTGTACATACCACACTGTACATAGCTCATAACTGTATATACCTCTAAACTAGCGTACTTGCCATACTGTACCATATCACTATCACTGTCATGTTTTATATCACTGTTTGCATTTCTGGTTAGATGCTAAACTGCATTTCGTTGTCTGGTACTTGTACTCTGTAAACTCAATAAAGTTTAATCTAATCTAGTCTAATCGAATCTAATCTAATGATGTCTTATTCTGTACTGTCCTGTATTGTTCAGTGTCATGTGATCTCCCGGCCCTCCTACTCACTGTGCAGGCCTGGATGTTGATGGTGGTGAGCTCAGGACAGTGCTTCTGCAGGTGTTTCAGTGCTGCGTCATCCAGCTGGAACAAACACACACCAGAGGACAGTGTCAATACACACACACCTACCACACACCTAGTGGGGCAGTCCCACTCGCATTATTCTGTTTTTATTGATAGAGACAGTATAGATTATGACAGGAAGGATGGGTGAGAGAGAGAGAGAGAGAAGGGGTGACAAGCAGGAAATGTCCACGGCCGGAATCGAACCCTGCGGTTGCATGGTCGACCCATTACTTAACCCGTTACGCCACCTAAGCGCCCCAAGGACGCTTTTTATAAGTCTCTTAATCTCTCTCTTAATCTCTGTCAGTGAATCTGGGTCGTTGGTGTCTACCTTTCGGTTCAAACCCGGGTCAGAGGCTGGTTCTACTCATTGACTGTGTGTGGGCGGTTCATTCATGACGCCTGTTAGCTGAACTAGAGCAGGACCTCCCGGACCAGAACCCTGTCTGGAGCAGAGGAGCAGAGGCCTGGGTGGAGTCAGACGGCTGCAGTTACGCCGTGCTGCCTGCGGAGGGCGACGTTACCTTGTTCTGACTGAGTGTGTGTGTGTGTGTGAGTGGAATGGAATGGAATGGACTTTATTTGTCATTGCTACAGTACAGGTACCAAACAACGAAATTTAGGAGGGGTGGCTCCCCTGGTGTTAGGAAAGGGATTTTTTTTTTTTTTTTTTGAAAAAGCATAAAAGCATAAAATCACAAGAAGGTAAGGAGCTGGTTTACATCAATAAAGGCTATGTACACAATCCACTGTACTATACTGCACAGATAGTCAACTAGGGTTGTCATATTGCACAAAAGTATTTTTTCACGTTATTTTAAAGTGTCACAGTTTGCAGGCTTGAAAATGTACATGTTTGTGCCTCAGCACTAGCTGCCATACAATCCGTCCGGACTGTCCTGGGCCCAGAACTTAGGCCTTTTGGTAGAAGCAGTCCTTCAGTCTGTTTGTCTTAGCGGCCGGGGTCCTGTACCTCCTGTTCGAGGGCAGCCTGACAAAGTGTACGTGCCCAGGGTGGGTCGGGTCCCTGGAGATCTTGGAGGCCCTCCTGAGACAGCGTGTGTTGTACAGCTCCTCCAGAGAGGGGAGGGGGGCGCCGGTAGTGTGCTGCCTTGTACCTGTGTGTGGCCCCGGAGCAGCCCTGTGCAGCCATAGAGTGTGTGTGTGTGTGTGTGTCGTTATGTGTGTGTGTGTGTGTGTGTGAGTGTGTGAGTGTGTGAGTGTGAGTGTGTGAGTGTGTGTGTGTGTGTGTGTGTCAACTAAGAAAGAATGCTCACAGTCCTGTACAGCCCATCTGTCTGTGTCTGTGTGTCTGTATCTGTATGTGTGTGTGTGTGTGTGTGTGTGTGTGCGCGTGCGTGTGTCTGTGCGTGCGTGTGTCTGTCTGTGCATGCACGTGTGTCTATCTGTGTGTGAGTGCGCGTGCGTCTGTCTGTGTCTGTCTGTCTGTCTGTGTGTGTGCGTGCACGTGCGTCTCTGTGTGTGTGTGTGTGTGTTGCGTGTGTGTGTTGCGTGTGTGTGTACCTGGGTGCAGCCTCTGAGGAACAGGGTGTGTGTGTGTGTGTGTGTGTGTGTGTGTGTGTGTACCTGGGTGCAGCCTCTGAGGAACAGGGTGTGTGTGTGTGTGTGTGTTGCATGTGTGTGTGTGTGTGTGTGTGTACCTGGGTGCAGCCTCTGAGGAACAGGGTGTGTGTGTGTGTATCTGGGTGCAGCCTCTGAGGAACAGGGTGTGTGTGTGTGTGTGTGTGTGTGTGCGTGTGTACCTGGGTGCAGCCTCTGAGGAACAGGGTGTGTGTGTGTGTGTTGCGTGTGTGTGTGTGTGTATCTGGGTGCAGCCTCTGAGGAACAGGGTGTGTGTGTGTGTACCTGGGTGCAGCCTCTGAGGAACAGGGCTCGTAGGCCGGAGCAGCCGCGGGCCAGCGCCTCCACCCCGTCCCGGGTCACCTGGTCACACCATGACAGGTTCAACGTCTCCAGCAGCCTGCAGCCGTCACTGAGGACACACACACACACACACACACACGCGCACACACACACACACACACACACACACACACACACACACACACACACAGGCACGCAGACAGGCATACACACACACACACAGACACACAGACACAGACACACACACACACACACACACAGGGACGCAGACACACACACACACACACACACACACACACAGACACAACCACACACACACACACACACGCAGACACACACAGACACACACAGACACATACAGGCACACACACAGAGACACACGTTTGATAACATTCCCCATTCCATTCCAGGCATTACAGTGAGCCTGTCTGGGTGGATCTTTTAGATGACATCACATTATTAGATTGTACTTTACTGTCTGCTTGCACAGCAGTGTGTTCTGCCTGACATGGTCGGAAGTATTATTATTGTTGCCAGTAGTAACAAATATAATCTCATTTCCCCTCAGGGTTCAACAAAGTTCTACTGAATATTACTGGTTCTAAGTGGGCGTGTCTCTAAACCTGAGGGTTCTAAGTGGGAGTGTCTCTAAACCTGAGGGTTCTAAGTGGGCGTGTCTCTAAACCTGAGGGTTCTAAGTGGGAGTGTCCCTAAACCTGAGGGTTCTAAGTGGGAGTATCTCTAAACCTGAGGGTTCTAAGTGGGAGTGTCTCTAAACCTGAGGGTTCTAAGTGGGCGTGTCTCTAAACCTGAGGGTTCTAAGTGGGCGTGTCTCTAAACCTGAGGATTCTAAGTGGGTGTGTCTCTAAACCTGAGGGTTCTAAGTGGGCATGTCTCTAAACCTGAGGGTTCTAAGTGGGCGTGTCTAAACCTGAGGGTTTTAAATGGGCGTGTCTCTAAACCTGAGGGTTCTAAGTGGGCGTGTCTCTAAACCTGAGGGTTCTAAGTGGGCGTGTCTCTAAACCTGAGGGTTCTAAGTGGGCGTGTCTCTAAACCTGAGGATTCTAAGTGGGCGTGTCTCTTACCTGAGGGTTCTAAGTGGGCGTGTCTCTAAACATGAGGGTTCTAGGTGGGCGTGTCTCTAAACATGAGGGTTCTAGGTGGGCGTGTCTCTTACCTGAGGGTTCTAAGTGGCCGTGTCTCTAAACCTGAGGGTTCTAAGTGGGCGTGTCTCTAAACCTGAGGGTTCTAAGTGGGCGTGTCTCTTACCTGAGGGTTCTAAGTGGGCGTGTCTCTTACCTGAGGGTTCTAAGTGGCCGTGTCTCTAAACATGAGGGTTCTAAGTGGGCGTGTCTCTTACCTGAGGGTTCTAAGTGGGCGTGTCTCTAAACCTGAGGGTTCTAAGTGGGCGTGTCTCTAAACCTGAGGGTTCTAAGTGGGTGTGTCTCTTACCTGAGGGTTCTAAGTGGGCGTGTCTCTAAACCTGAGGGATCTAAGTGGGCGTGTCTCTAAACCTGAGGGATCTAAGTGGGCGTGTCTCTAAACCTGAGGGTTCTAAGTGGGCGTGTCTCTAAACCTGAGGGTTCTAAGTGGGCGTGTCTCTAAACCTGAGGGTTCTAAGTGGGCGTGTCTCTAAACCTGAGGGTTCTAAGTGGGCGTGTCTCTTACCTGAGAGCCTTGAGGGAGTGGTTGCTAACGGAGACGCAGGAGGTGAGGTCCAGCTGGCGGAGCTTGCAGCAGACCTTGCTGAGGCTGAGGCAGGTGCTGTCTGTGATCTTGGTGCAGCCGTTCAGGTTCAACACCTCGATGTTCCTGCAGTTCTGAGCAAACGTCCTGACAGGACCAGAGGCAGACAACACAGTCACTCAGGAGTCAAATACCCGAGTCACTCAGGAGTCAAATATCCGAGTCACTCAGGAGTCAAATACCCGAGTCACTCAGGAGTCATGCGTGCACGTGTGTGTGTGTGTGTGTGTGTGTGCTAGCAGAGGACTCACTTCATAGATGCGTCTCCCACACTCAGACATCCCCTCAGACTCAGCTGCCTCAGGAAACCTCCACAACGCTTAGAGATGTTCTCCACCACCCTCCCCTGAGAGAGAGAGAGAGAGGGGGGGGGGAGAGAGAGAGGGGGGGAGAGAGAGAGGTGGGGGGGAGAGAGAGAGGGGGGGGAGATAGAAAAGTGAGAGAAAAGAGGACAATTCATGTTAATTTGAAACCTTTATTGGGTACATTAAATCAACCCACAATAACACTTGGACACCAAATTGAGTATAGAAAAAAATTAAAGAGAGAGAGAGAGATAGGGGATGGAGAGAGAGAGACAGAGGGAGAGAGGGAGAGAGAGAGAGAGGGGGGGGGGAGAGAGAGAGAGAGAGAGAGGGGGGGGGGGGGAGAGAGAGAGAGGGGGGGAGAGAGAGAGAGGGGGAGAGAGAGATAGGGGGGAGAGAAAGAGAGAGAGAGAGAGAGAGGGGGAGAGAGAGAGATAGGGGGGAGAGAGAGAGATAGGGGGGAGAGAGAGAGAGAGAGATAGGGGGAAAGAGAGAGAGAGAGAGATCCTGATGTGACCTGTAGACCTGTTCTGTTACTCAGACGAGGATCAGCGGTGACGTCACAGACATGCAGCAGCAAAGCCAACTGACCCAGCACTAAGCCCTGGGCTATCAGCCTGATAATGCTGCTCAACACACACACACACACACACACACACACACACACACGCTAGCACGCACATATGCTTACACATACACACACACACACACTATGTGTGTCATAGTTGACTGTTGTTCCTGCTGATTGCCCCCGCCCCCCCCCCACATACACACACACGCACACGCACACGCACATACACACCTCTCTTTTCACACATAGGTTAGTTGCCTTTGTTTCTATTTGTTTATTTATTTATTTATCTCCACTGTCTTTGCCGTTCTCATGTATTGTTTTGTGTTGACCCTGAGTATTTCTGTTTATATGTTTGTTTTTATTCTTGCCAGGGCCTCTTGGCCAGATCGTCGTTGAAAGTGAGAATTTGTTCTCAACTGATTTTATCTGGTTAAGTAAAAGGTCAAGTAAATGAAAATAAAACACACAGCGATTTGTGAAAACAGTTTTTTTAGGAAGTGATAATAAGAGCAGAGGTGGCCAGAGGGCTCCTGGGAAACATAATGACCTTTCACAAGACGACTGTACCTCATATCACATGACCATAAACATACTGTGTTTAAACATACTAAAAAAAAATGTGAAAAAATACTTTTCTTGTGCAATATGACAACCCTAGTTGACTATCTGTGCAGTATAGTACAGTGGATTGTGTACATAGCCTCTATTGATGTAAACCAGCTCCTTATCTTCTTGTGATTTTATGCATCTATGCTTTTTCCAAAATGTGTTTCTTTTTCCTTTCTTAAACACCAGGGGAGCCTCCCCTCCTTAATTTCGTTGTTTGGTACCTGTACTGTAACAATGACAAATAAAGTCTATCTATCTATACTGTCACATGACCACCACAAAATCCTGTCGGAATCTTTTTATGACCAAATATCTTCAACTTGAGGTGGACAATGAATCATTTGTCGCGGGCGACAATCTTGCCGCTTCCATTAGAGACACGTTCAGCTGCCTCTCTGTGACCATCACTGACTACTGGCACCACTGCAGATGCCGGTCGACTGCAGCAGCACACATGCAGAGGAGAGCGAGAGGAGAGGAGAGGGAGAGGGAGAGGGAGAGGGAGAGGGAGAGGGAGAGAAGAGAAGAGGAGAGGAGAGGGAGAGGAGAGGTGCAGGAGACAGATGCTGAAGTCCTGTCTGGACCAGCTGCTGCAGAGAACACCCAACACACGGCCTCACACACTCTGCAAGCGCTGCGACTTCACACAAATGATGACATTGTTTGGGCATAAGAACGTGTGTTTATGGGAGTCAGAAGTGAGGATGTCCCGGGGATAAAAACAGATAGTGATTCAGAGGGAGGGATGAGAAAAGGCAGCAGATCCCGTGCGTTGGGGCTGGACAGTTTTACGGTTACACCGTAAAGCGCGTTTTTCAGAAAATAGCAACGTTTTTTTTGTCAATACCGTCATAAAAATGTCATGAATTGCTATAAATAATAAACGCCTTAAGAGGGCTTGTCCAGCACCACTGTATGTGTGGTTGAAGACGCCATGAAAGTGATGACAGAAGTTTTGGTAAAAAAAAAAAGAATGTGTCAAATAAATGTGACGCGATCTGGTGGAATGATCAAGGAGGGGGCAAAGTCATTTTTCTGTTTTTTACATATGCTTAAACTACAGATTGTAAGCTTTCAAATGATGTGTCATACATAGACATCGGGAAAAAATGTAAGACGACATGAGTATTTGAAACTTGTTAACCCTGAAAACTAAATCCTGAGAAAACGGCTTTCAAAGATTTGGGACTTTTTCACACCTTCACACCGGCAGGTAATGGGCGGTAACAATAGCTGGTCAACCCCACCCCCAACCACTCCCACTCCCCCTCTAGATTGACAGCTATCAGCTGTCAATACCTGTCAGTATTGGTCACTGGGTCAGACAGCTATAGTTATACAGCTATAACATTATTACCTAGCAAGGTATTACCTAAGCTAATTACCCAGCTTATTATTATTTATGGTTGTTGTAACTGTTATTGTTAGTCTTTTAATGATACAAAAAAGTATTCAATCAGAATCAGAATTTATTTTACATTACACAAGAATAAAAATATTTCGCTTTGGTTCTTCAACAAGGTACATAGTCACAATAATAAGTAATAAAGTGATAAGTATAAGTGATGGTAGTCGCACTACAGCAGAACAATAGTGCGACAAGCTGGCAAAGTACAATCAGTGTGCAAACATTAGTGTTAGTCACTGGGTCAGATAGACTTTTCAAAGAGAACTTTACAGTACTTAGCTAGATATTGCTAACATTATCACCTAGCAATGTTATTACTGTAGCTAATTAGCCAGCTTATTATTATGGAGGCATTAAGAGTAATTTGCTGATGTCTTGTGCTGGAAATAGTGTAGTGCTCAGTAGTCAATGTCCAGCCTTATAGTTCAGTTTCAAGTTTCAAGTATAGTTGGAACTGAGAACATACAACAGACTATACACAGGTAAGCATGCAAGGTCTGTGAATTGACTATCAATAGATAATAAATCATGACACAGTTCAAAATGCTGTATCTATGCCCAACTGTTCTTGTTATTCAACACAATATTGCCAGTGAGTTGTTGAGCTGCTGTGTCTGGTGGGGTGGGGGGCATCAAGGACCCCAATTGAAATAAGCCAGTGGCTTTCTTGGGTTTTTATCCTGTTAGTTGACCTTGTATGTAATATGTACTTTCATGTACCTACTTCTGCAAATCTTCTAATAAAGTTTTCAATCAATCAATCAAAAATCAAAGCTGCAACAGAAGGAAGATAGTATATTAAAATATTGCCTACAGTTACTGGCACTCCATATTCATAAAATACTACCATACCATGTTCATAAAATAGCTAGCCTAATACATGACAATGATAATTACCTAAAGTGCTCAGAGTAGTGTTAGCGGCTAGCGGCTAGCTCGTTCATAACAAAGACAGCAACATGTTTTTAAACTTTTAACATTTCTGTAATCTATTACACTTGACATGTTACAGTATTCCAGTATTACACACTGAACATGAGTCTAACAACTTTTACAACGTAGACATACTAACCGTACTTACAACCTAGACAGACATTTCCGAGCTACAATGCTAGCATGCTAACAACAATGGTGGCCAGGAACAATGTGCTTTCAGTTAGTTGCTAGTGGGTAATAATAAAGAAATGTCTAAATACACGAACACACTGGTTTCAACTAGTAACTAACTTAACTAACAAATTCGCTATGTACATAAAATAGAAGATCTTACCTTACGAGTCTTAGTGGAGTAAACAAACAAGCGCGCTGCTTCCTGACTCCTCTCGTAGCCAAATCGATCAACCAACGAGAAACAACCTGGAACCAGTTCCTCCCCTCCCACAAGGGAAGATTTCTCAGGAGGATTCAGGCTAAAAATAAGCTCATTTTGTTGATTAAGTACACGTATTTAACTATCGTAAAACTGCTCGAAAAAATAACGAGTGGGTAGTTCAAAACCTTAACTTGTGTCTGGTGACAAAAAAACGAAATCAGATTTTTTTTTTGGTCTAAAAAACTTTGAACGCAAATTTGAAGCCTTCGCACTTTGCGCCCGTTTTGCAACTCCATGACGTCACAATAACCTGTAAAAAAAATGTAGAAGCGATCATAATCGCGTGTCACGTGACCGCTTCTCCTCAGAAGGATACGCGATCACAGCACTCGTCTGCTGTAATACGCTCTGCACTTCGTACTCGGGTGCAGTGTTTCCCATACATAGTCCAATTTGTCCTGACAGTCTCATTATGAACCAAAAGTATTTATAGCGCTGTTTTTATTTATTTATTCTAAGCACATTTTTCAACACTGCTCGTGGAATGTGTTTGGGCGGGTTCACAGGAAGGATAGGGCTTCATTTGACCTACAACAATGTGATTTTGAAACCCACGGTAAACCCTGGTTAAACTAAGGATGCACCGAATGTATTCGACCGAATAATAGCAAAAAAAGCACATTCGGTATTCGGCCAAATGTGTGAAAAGAGCGAATGTTTACCACGGAATAGTAGCAGGGTTTTTCCTGCATAGAGAATTATGAGGCGGCCGTCTCAGTCATATTTCTTGCCGCCTCCAGCTCTCGATGGATCCACTTGGTGGATTTATGTTTCATGTTTGCTAGCGAAATAGCTGTGCACGTAAAGACAAAACAGAGAACCAGCCGACCAGCCAGCAACATGTTGCGCCCTGGCCTTGCGCACTCGTCGTTTTGTCAACTGTCAGAATAGTCGTTTAGGTTGAAATGATATTTCATATAAAAAAATCTGGAAGTCACATTAGTTGGCTTGCTGTTTCATTATCCAGAATGACAAGTTGAGCCTGCAGTATTATTTGCAAAATTATCCGTTTTGAAGTCTATCAGGGTTTTCAAATCGCTGAAAAGTTCTATTGATCAGACAGTCAACAATAGGTTTTGGACTGACATGGTACTACTGTTATTAACAAGGACTAACGAATTTTCTCTGTCGTAACACCTTATTTTGTGCCAGGAAAAACCCTGAGTAGACGTTTTTTGATGACGCCATCAAAAAGTGCAATGCTGTTCTTATTGATTTATTTTCAGTTATTGTGCATGGTTGGTATAGCCTAATGTCTGCTGGAATGTTCAATAAAAGTGATCAGTGGTATAAAAAATTGGAGACCGCCCAACCCAAACACACACACACACACACACACACACACACACACAACTCTCAACCTGACCTCTCACCTCTATGTCTGTCTGAAAGTTGAACAGGTCGATCTTCTGCCAGTTACTGCCATCCAGGGCCAGGACGTTCCACGCCTGAGAGAGAGAGAGAGAGAGAGAGGGAGAGAGGGGGGGGAGGAGAGAGAGGAGAGAGATAGCAATGTTATCAATAGCATACCCTTAAATGGGCTGCCGTTGCAATGCACTCTGGGAAGGCTCAGGCTGCCAGGTGTTCATTAGGGGGCGGGTCTTACCTTGGACACCTGGGCACACCTGCAGAGAGTGACCACATCCAGGTAGGAGAAGATCCTGGGGAGGGGGGGGGGGGGAGAGAGGGGAGAGAGAGAGAGAGAGAGAGAGAGAGAGAGAGAGAGAGAGAGAGAGAGAGAGAGAGAGAGAGAGAGAGAGAGAGAGAGAGAGAGAGAGAGAGAGAGAGAGAGAGAGGGTGGAGGGACAGAAAGTTAGTCTTTCCTAAGCTAAGATGGAACAGTGATGTAGATAATATCTGAGCTTGATCAAGGCTGATGATTGGAAGGAGCGCTCGAGCCCATGCCAAACCTAAACCAATGGCTGCTGGCTTGAAAAACCAAAGCCAAACTAGATTCAGTCGCACACACACACACACTGCACACGCACCGCACACAGACGCACACAGACACATACAGACACACACACATACAGACACACACACACACACAGACACACACACACACACAGACACACAGACACACACACACACACACACACACACACACACACACCCTTGGACGAACGAGGAAACTCCACTCTATCTTCCAACATTTTTCCAACTCCTCAGTATACCTCAGAGATGTCAGAGTCTCTCCCCCTGAGCTATCTCGGAACTAGCCAACAGGGAGCGCTACGCTACATCCTGCGCTAGATCCTTGCTGGGAAGCTCAGTGGTATTCGGGGAGCGCTTGAATGCACCGTTAATGATGCCCCAGCTTCCCATCCAGCTGTGACGGGCGCTGTACACAACAACATCTGTTCTGCATCTCGGAACGCGGAACACGGAACGTCCGCAGAACCCCAGGAAGCCTGGGTCCTTCCATTGTTCCCCGCATAGAGACACACACTCACAGGGAGACAAAGGCTGTGTGTGTATGTGGTGAACTAGGGGCATGTTGGGACATGTTGGGGTTGTCTGAGTCCACAGTGTCAGGAGTTCAGAGAAAACAGAAGCACACACACACACACACACACGCAGTATCTGAAATAAACACTATTTTGAAAAAAACTAAAGACACTTTCTAAACACACCAGCTACTTTGATACTAGAATAGAAATGGCCACGAAGTTCTCCTGTGAGTGTGTGTGTGTGTGTGTGTGTGTGTGTGTGTTGCTGAGCATGTGAGGAATGGAGAATGATGACTTTTCTAATCACTAATGATTAGATTTAGATTACATTTTGTCTCCTTCCTTCTTATTCTCTTGCTCGTCTTCAAAGAGTAGATTATGACACAGCCACTGACCAACATTTCAGGTTCCCTTGTCAGGGCACACGCACACGCACGCACACACACACACACACACACACACACACACACACACACACACACACACACACGCCAGCGGCTGATGGACCACCTGACCAATCAGTTTGGATTTTATCGATCGTCTCTCATGACTAGTAAACGAGCGTGACGCTGCCCATTGATTGGCTGTCTGGTTGAATTACACCCTGTGTGTTCACCCTGGCCTGGCAGGAACCGCTGGACCACACGCTCTGTGTGATCACTAGATCACCATGCTGGGAAGGACACACACGCTCTGTGTGGTCACTAGATCACCATGCTGGGAAGGACACATACGGGCTGTGTGATCACTAGATCACCATGCTGGGAAGGACACATACAGGCTGTCGGGTCAGACCTGACGTGAGAGTACGTACACTAACTGACCTCAAAGAGGTTAGGCTTCAATTTAAGATTAAGGGTACAGTTAATGACTTAAACCCTAAAGGTTAAAGGGATAGTTCACTATTTTACACCTTATACAGTCTGATGGTTCCTTTTAATGTTCCTCGGAGTAAGACCAACCGTCACTCCAAATATTTTAGCCCTTCAGCTATCAGACTACTTAACTCAGATGGTGATCACTTCAAGTAGACTTACCATGCACTGTTCTTAGTCGAGTAGTTTTTTTTTCTTTCTTTTTTCTACACAACTAAAAGGTGCCCTTTAATGACCTAGTTGTCTGTTTACTGAACTGTGCTTGACATGACATTGTACTGTTGTATGTTGTTTGTGTCTGAATGAGGAGTAGCAAGTAGTCCAGGCTGTTGGAGAATATAATCCAGGGTTCAGAGTTCTTGTTTTTAAAAATATATGTGACAGGGCATGGTTAAAAAGTCCTCAACTAGGGCAAAATCTTTTTTCTGTTTTTTCAGAAAAGGGTAGATTGTAAGCTTTAAAATGATGTGTCATACATTGAAATCTGAAACAAGTTGAAGAAGTCATGGATAGTTTAATGGTGATACCCCCTGAACCACCGTACTGAGATTTCCAGCCTCAAACTAAGTACAAGAGAGTAAAATTCATGGCAATGGAAATAAATTAGGCAAGATACAATTGAGCAATACAATTATAGAATGCTAAAAAATAATAATGTTGTCCGTGTGCATACATTTATCATTATAGTCCATAAAGCATCTAGTGGGACTTCGGCTTAGTTCCTTCCCATCCCATCTGGGCATCAAAGCTGTAATAAAAAAAGAAGACAGTACATTTCAAATGATTGCCCACTGTTACCAACACCACTTTTACGAAATAGCCTACTACTATCTTCATAAAATAGAATTGCTTATACAATGACAATGACAAATACCTGAAGTGCTGGTGACTCTCATCAAGGTGTCATCTCTCAGAACCTCTCACCTCCTCATTCTGTAACACAAATTTCAGGTCAGAGGTGTGGACATTTCTCTAGTGTAGGTTTTCCATAGACTCAGTGTACTGTACTTGTACTGAAGTAGGCTAGTGAAATCATTTCAATTCACAGTATTATTCTACAGCAAATCTACATATCAATGAATTAATCATTCTTTTTGATTCCACATAACATTACCAGGGTTTTTCCTGGCTCAAAATGAGGCGGAGGTAGTACCAGTGGTGTTTGACATCGGGGGGGGACCCATGAAGCGGGGCTGTCTGTGGGTCCTTAAACGAGCATCAAACACTTAATTTCTTGCATTCTGGTGAATTGATATGCACCAATTTGTGACCTTTCTGCATCAACTTATGGTGGAAATGTCATTATTTATGTAAAGGAAAACACAATATTCAGGCACCAGATGACCAATCAAAATATAATGTAATATAATGCAATATAAGGCTCTCAGGCATTCTGTACTGTCAAATATGTATTCTCCTTGAGCAGTCAATATCAACTATCAGCTATTTCGCTAGCAAAAACGAAAGCTAACTTATTTGTGAAACAGCGCCCCCGCCACCACGTCGGCGCAGTGCCGCAATTGCAGTTAGAAATGACAGAAATCCACCGTAGAAAATACGACTGTCAGAGTTTTGTCGAGAGCTGGAGGCGGCTAGAAATATGACGGAGGCGGCCGCCTCAAAATTCTCTATGCAGGAAAAACCCTGATTACCGTTCATTACAAAAGCATTTACTTTTTCTATAATCTATTACATCTCTAACAAAGCTAGCTAGCTAGCTAACAAGCTAACACTTGTTTGGCTAGCTGGTACACACACACACACACACACACACACACACACTAAAATGGTGCATGAAACATACTGTACAGTATGTTGCATGTTTAGTAGGTCTGCAACAAATGGATTTATTCATTGTTTTATCTTTGACAACGTATTTCTTCCTCCCACCATCTCATTAGTTTTGTAGAGGGGTGGCATAATTGTGGTGAGCAGTTTCAGTGGTCTGATAACTGATGCTAACAACAGAGCTATCTACCTCACAAAACAACAAATAACTGTTTGGCTATCCTAAGTAAACAACACACAATCCTAGTATACAACACATGTAACTCACTAAAACTTACCCAAGAACACAGCAGAAGGTCTCTCTGCAGACGACTGTCCCATGAAAGTGAACTGGTGTGGAGATCAATGTCTGAAATCCTGTTGTCGTCTTGTCATCGTCAGATTCGGAGTTCGGAGTTCCCGTGTATAGTCCAATATGAAGGAGTTCATTAATTGCCCACTGTCGATATTTCTACCGGCTTCATAAATTCGGTTTATAGCGTTAGCTAGAGCATCCGCAACCATCTTGTAAATTTGTCCACAGGTCCAGACACACACACATGGCTACTTAAATACAGCTGGAGTGGGCGTGGCTACACACACTGCCACAATAATACGAATAATACCCCCCACCCGACTTTGCTAACTAAATGTAGGTATTTAGTGAATGTCCAACTGTTGGATATGATATCAAGTGGGT
>NC_137688.1:50377084-50379584 GCF_963989245.1 Nansenia antarctica | reverse complement strand
GAGAGAGAGAGAGAGAGAGAGAGAGAGAGAGAGAGAGAGAGAGAGAGAGAGAGAGAGAGAGAGAGAGAGAGAGAGAGAGAGAGAGAGTGGGGCCACGGCAAACTTCAAAACAAAGTTTGTTTGAAGGTTCCAGTGAACACCCCTCCCTCCCTCCCTCCTTCTCATCGTGTTTGCATCACCACAGAACAGTGACACGGGGGTCGGTCTGGACGTGAGCGCACGGCACAACACTCACATGGTCTCTCTGAGCACAACACACACACATGGTCTCTCTGAGCACAACACACAAGACTCACATGGTCTCTCTGAGCACAACACACAACACACACATGGTCTCTCTGAGCACAACACACACATGGTCTCTCTGAGCACAACACACAACACACACATGGTCTCTCTGAGCACAACACACACATGGTCTCTCTGAGCACAACACACACATGGTCTCTCTGAGCACAACACACAAGACTCACATGGTTTCTCTGAGCACCGCTCGTCCAAGAAAACACACATTTTCTCAAGGGTGCTGGGGGGGGCAGCACACTGTGTTCCAGAGAAACACACACACACACACACACACACACACAACGTATTTCGATACCGTTCCTTATTCCGTTCCGATGAGCCTGTCCCTCTGATGTCTACCTCCGCCGGCCTCTAAACCCTGACTAACCCTCCTCAGCAGACACTAAACCCTGACTAACCCTCCTCAGCAGACACTAAACCCTGACTAACCCTCCTCAGCAGAGACTAAACCCTGACTAACCCTCCTCAGCAGACTAAACCCTGACTAACCCTCCTCAGCAGAGACTAAACCCTGACTAACCCTCCTCAGCAGACTAAACCGTGACTAACCTTCCCGGGCTGGACTGGGCTGGTTTGGACTGAACTGAACTGAACTGAACCGGGCTGGACTGGACTGGGCTGAACTGGGCTGGGCTGAGCTGGGCTGGGCTGGGCTGGGCTGAAGTGAACTGGACTGAACTGAACTGAACTGGGCCGGACTGGAGTGAACTGAACTGAACTGGGCTGGGCTGGACTGGACTGGACTGAACTGGACTGGAGTCAGAGAGGCAGAGAGGCAGAGAGGCAGAGAGGCAGCATTCCACAGCAGGGAGTTCCTCTCTCCGCGATCCGGATGGACCAACACAGGAACCCCGGAATGCCGGAACACCGCTACAGTCAGAGGGACATCTCCTAGGAGTTATCCCCCCACCCCCTCTCTCCCTCTTTCTCTCTCTCTCAAACATACCACTGCTATTGTTCTTTCTCTTCCTCAGACACACACAGGCACACAGACACACACACACAGCTCTTCTATCTCTCTCTCTCTCAAACAAACACAATACACACACCTTTCCCCTCTCTTTCCCTCCTTCTCTCCGTCCCTCTCTCTCTCCTCCAAACCAAATCACATCACATCACAGGGCCTTTTCCCACCATATGCTGGTTTTCAGCCTGTTTCTAAGAGGCTTACTGAGCTGCATTGGGAAATCCACTGAGATGGCAACACACTTGCCACCCTCTGTTCACTCAAACACACACACACACACACACACACACAAACAAACACAGACACACACTGTTCAGAAGCCTCTCATACCTGAAAGAGAATGTCAAGTGCTATCATGTCAAAGCATACTGTTTAATGAGGAATCTGATCTGTGGTATGTGTGAGATGACTGATGACACACACACACACACACACACACACACACACACACACACACACAGACCTGGGGAACATAACCCGTTGGACAGGAGTTGATCTGAGGTTTGATACAGTGCGGTTGGTTGTCAGGCCAAGGAAATGTCAACACAGCACAATAATCATTAATATGCCGCAGGTAACATGCATGCTGATCAGGAACACAGATGAAAAAGGACCCCTATAGTGTGTGTGTGTGTGTGTGTGTGTGTGTTATGACAGTGACAGTTCCTCAAAGTGAACAAACCAAGCAGTGTTTACAACATACGTGACGGCCAAACTAGGCTTGTTATGTCACATGGAAGCACACGGCATTTAAAGGCCACAGGCGCCACACCACATAGCATGTCCAAACGTCTGAATCCAATATATTGAGGTTGACAGCTGTCTCGGCCCCAGCCCCAACCCTAGAGCCCAGCCCTGTCTCCCTAGCCCCTCTAGAGTATAAGCCCCAGCCCCCAGCCCTGTCTCCCCAGCCCCTCTACAGCATAAGCCCCAGCCCCAAACCCAGAGCCAAGCCCTGTCTCCCCAACCCCTCTAGTGCATAAGCCCCAACCCCAGAGCCCAGCCCTGTCTCCCCAGCCCCCTGCGCTCCTGTCCCGCAGTCCTGAGCTCCGTGTTGTCGCTGTCAGCTGGTGCGACTGAACAATAACAGGATTTCAGATTACCCTTGACCAACAAAAGACTCGGCTCCCTCCAGCATGTAAAATTAGAACAGTGCACGGTCCAACACACACACACACACACACACACACACACACACACACACACACACGCACGTACGCACGCACG
>NC_137688.1:50174584-50369584 GCF_963989245.1 Nansenia antarctica | reverse complement strand
GTGAGTTGGGAGCAGGGTTCAGTTGAACAGAGCCATGAATTCCGTGAATTCCATTTCAATTCAGGATAGAATAAACTGAAAATCCATTACATTTACATTTACATTTTTGGCATTTAGCAGACGCCTTTATCCAAAGCTTAAAGACTTACAATAAATACATTTACACGTCTAAGTAAGTGAATCATCTATCCATTAGTCATAGCAAGAAAAAAAAATCTATGCTATTAAGAATTAAGATGTTTTAATGTTGTTGTTGTTTCTGTCAGTAGATAAACTGTACAGGGGGGTAGAGGGGATGGCGAGGTCCTACGAGGGACAGTTAAGGTGTGGCCTGAAGAGATGTGTCTACAGTCTGCGGCCATTCTAAATGTTCTCTATGTTTTTCCATTGAAGAACATTTTGAATGGACCTATCGCTAAGCCACGCCCCAAAATAGAAATTGTCCAATCATATCACAGCAAAAGTCACTACAGGCAGAAAACTCGGACAAACAACTCGCTAATATCTAATGGTGAAAAGCTTCTAGACGAAATATTCTTGTAATCTTTAAAAAACATGTCTATTACTTGCTGTGGTAAATTAGAAATCAGAAATTTGCCAACTCCCGCCATTGTAAGTCATTGAATGTCATTCAGTCACGGTCGGTCAGTCAGTCACTGTCAGTGAAGCGTTGTTTGTTTGTCCGAGTTTTCAAAGGGGGCGTGGCTTAGCGATAGGTGCATTGGGAGGTCAGTTTACTTCCTGATTTCACTTAAATTGGAATGGACCCTAAACCCTGATAGAAACAGAATACACTTCCTGTCCGAGTGTCGTGTCCTGTTCTGACGAACATCTCTTCACAGGCCGAGTGTTCCTATTGGACCAGAGGAACTCGTCTGATGTGGAGGTGCTCGGGGAGGCAGAACACGCGTGTGTTGCCCATGGCGCCCGGCTGGCGTCGGCAGAGGAGCTACGTCACGCCGTGGTGGAGTGTTCCTTCTCTGCATGCACCCGCGGCTGGCTGTATGGGGGCAGCGTGGGGTAAGACACACACACACACACACACACACACACACACACACACACAAACATATACATACACATACACTGGCACACACAAACATATACATATACACTGGCACACACAAACATATACATATACACTGGCACACACAAACATATACATATACACTGGCACACACACACACACACACACACACACACACACACACACACACACACACACAAACATAATACATACATTGGCTGGCACACACACACACACACACACACACACACGCACGCACGCACGCACACACACACACACACACACACACACACACACACACACACACACACACACACACACACACACACACACACACACACACACACACACACATAATGTGTGACAGGGCATGGTTAAAAAGTCCGCAACTAGGGCAAAATCTTTTTTCTGTTTTTTCCAGATTATGAAAGGGTAGATTGTAAGCTTTAAAATGATGTGTCATACATTGAAATCTGAAACAAGTTGAAGAAGGTGGATATTATCATGGATATTTGTTGATACCCCCTGAACCACCGTACTGAGATAAGTCTTCAGAGACATTTCAGAGACATTTTTCACAGAGGTAATGGGTGGGAACAATAGCTGGTTAACTCCACCCTAATCACTCCCTCAAGACAACCACACCCTCAAGACAACCACTCCCCCATTACACTACCTGTCATTATCTACCTGTCATCTGTCAGTGGGGTTGTTGCAGGGCTGACACGTTTAAATAGCTAAACAATAATAATAATAATAATAATAATAATAATAATAATTCAAGATTCATGATTTCTTATTGCCATGTGTGCCAAAAGTTTATTACATCCCATTACAAGTACAAGAGAGTAAAATGCATGGCAATGGAAAACATTAGGCAAGATACAATTGAGCAATACAATAATAGAATGGTAAAAAAATAATAATGTTGTGTCTGTGTGCACATGCATTTATCATTATAGTCCATAAAGCATCTAGTGGGACTTAGTTCCTTCCCATCCCATCTGGGCATCAAAGCTGTAATAAAAAAGAAGACAGTACATTTCAAATGATTGCCCACTGTTACCAACACCACTTTTAACTAAATAGCCTACTACTATCTTCATAAAATAGAATTGCTTATACAATGACAATGACAAATACCTGAAGTGCTGGCTAGCTAGCTAGCTAACAAGCTAACACTTGTTTGGCTAGCTGGTACACACAAACACACTAAAATGGTGCATGACACATACTGTACAGTATGTTGCATGTTTAGTAGGTCTCCAACAAATGTATTTATTCATTATGTTTTATATTTGACAACCTATTTCTACCTCCCACCATCTCCTATTCGTTTTGTAGAGGGGTGGCATAATTGTGGTGAGCAGTTTCAGTGGTCTGATAACTGATGCTAACAACGGGGCTATCTACCTTACTCACAAAACAACAAATAACTGTTTGGCTATCCTAAGTAAACAACACAAAATCCTAGTAAACAACACATGTAACTCACTAAAACTTACCCAAGAACACAGCAGAAGTTCTGTCTGCAGACGACTGTCCCAAGAATAGTGAACTGATGTGGAGATCAATGTCTGAAATTCCGTTGTCATCGGTCATCGTCAGATTCGGAGTTTGGAGTTCCCGTTATGTATAGTCCAGTATGAAGGAGTTCATTAATTGCCCACTGTCGATATTTCTGCCTGCTTT
Source organism: Nansenia antarctica (assembly GCF_963989245.1). NCBI lineage: Eukaryota > Metazoa > Chordata > Actinopteri > Argentiniformes > Microstomatidae > Nansenia > Nansenia antarctica. Next base: position 50,366,865 of record NC_137688.1, on the reverse strand, counting down.
TGAAATTCTGTTGATAGCGTTTAAGCGAGAGGTTCAGCTCCATCTTGTAAATTTGTCAACAGGTCCAGACGCACACACGTGGCTCCTTACATAGAGCTGGGGTGGGCGTGGCTACACACACTGCCACACTAATACGAATAATACCCCCCACCCGACTTTGCTAACTAAATGTAGGTATTTAGTGAATGTAAAACTGTTGGATATGATATCGAGTGGGTTCTTCATCGCTTCGTTTGTCGTCCTATGCCAAAAACCGGAAAACAAATTTTTTTCACAACAAGACTTGTTTGGCTCGATTGTGAGGTTTCACAATTGCCGAGATGGGGACCTATTAATCAAACCCTGTCACATATACATATACGCTGTCTGGCACACACACACACACAAACATATACATATACACTGGCGCACACACACACACACACACACACACACACATACTGGCACGCACGCACACACACACACACACACACACACACACACACACACACACATATATATATACTGGCTCACACACGCACACACACACACACACACACACACACACACACACACACACATATATATACTGGCACACACACACACACACACACACACATGCCAAACGCACAGACACACCACAAAGTTGACAATGACACACAGTGTGTGTGTGTGTGTGTGTGTGTGTGTGTGTGTGTGTGTGTGTGTGTGGTGATGTGTATCAGGGGTGTGGATGGACATCAGAAAAATGTGTGTTGCGTTTTTACACCAGTCTGGCATATCGTTAGCCTCATAGCATATTTGCCTAAGTCATATTTTGGCCAAATTGAGATATCTGCCTAACTCTACTCTCCTAACACTGCTGATTCACTGTGCATTATTGCCTATGCCATCAGCCTATCAGAATGCTTGTTACATTCTAAAATCACTATCTGCCCAAGTCATCTCTTTGACATAGGCATTGTTGACACTACATATAAGATGGCTCGGCTGACCACAAGTGAAGCATGACTTAGGCAATTATGCTATGAGGCTAACGATATACAGTGGGGGAAATAATAATTTTGTCTAGTAAATGTATTTCCAATGAGCCTATTCAAGTGAAATTTGCCCCAGACTTTGGTATTAACTCAAACAATCCAGACCAAAAATCTAAACATTAAAGTCCATCTGTAAATAAAGTTATGTGTAATAAAGTGGAATGAAACAGGAAAAAAGTATTGAATGATTGAATACAATACTTAGGGGAGAAGCCTTTGTTTGTAATGACAGCTTCAAGGCGCTTTCTGTATGAAGTAACTAATTGCCCGCAGTATTCAGGTGTGGTTTTGGCGTTTTCCTCTACACAGATTGTCTTTAAATCTTTAAGATTGCGGGGGGCCCTCTTGTGAATCTGGATCATCAGATGCTTCCACAAATGTTCAATTGGGTTTAAGTCACGTGATTGACTGGGCCATTCCAACGAGTTGATTTTCTTTCTCTGAAACCAATTGCGAGTTTCCTTTGCTGTATGCTTCGTTGAATCGTTGTCCTGCTGGAAGGTCCACCCACGTCTCATCCTCAGCATCCTGGTGGATGGCAGCAGGTTCATCTCAAGAATCTCTCTGTACATGGCTCCATTCATTGTTCCTTCCATGATATGAAGTCTGCCAGTACCACAGGAGGAGAAACAGCCCCACACCATGATACTTCCACCTCCAAACTTCACTGTTGGTATAGTGTTATTCGGGTGATGTGCAGTGCCATTTCTCCTCCAAACATGGTGTGTTGTGTGACAGCCAAAAAGTTCAATTTTGGTCTCATCTGACCAGAGTACATGCTCCCAGTAGTTCACTGGCTTGTCCAAAAGTTGTTTGGCAAACCTTAAACGAGCTTCGATATGTATTTTTTCAGTAGTGGAGTCTTGCGGGCTGAGCATGCACGGCCATGGCGGTGGAGTGCATTGCCTACTGTCCTTTCTGTCACAGTTGTATCAGCTGCCTCCAAGTCTTTCTGGAGCTCTTTCCTAGTGGTCCTTGGCTCTTTGGCTACTCTTCTAAGTATCCTTCTGACTCCCTGATCCAAAATCTTGTGAGGAGCTCCTCGCACTTTCTCCAACTCAATGCAGCCAAAACAGAAGTACTGATTGTAGGCACTGAAAACATTGCAGTAGCTTAGGGTCCCTCAAAGACAATGTAATTTTAATTTTAATTTAATTTAATTTAATTTAATGTTCGCCCCCATCTAAGAAACCTGGGTGTTATTTTTGATCAGTCCATGCATTTGGATAAACATGTTAAATCCCTGACACGTACCTGTTTCTTTCACCTCAGAAATATTGCTAAGCTCCGGTCCATTGTATCCCACTCTGAATTAGAACTGTCTGTACATGCATTTATCTCATATAGACTCGATTACTGTAATTCAAGGTTTACCTGTCTAAACAAATCATCTGTAGCACAACTTCAACTGGTCCAGAACGTGGCTGCCAGGATTCTCACCAGGTCCAAGAAATCATGCCACATCACCCCCATCCTGGCATCCCTGCACTGGCTCCCGGTACAACTTAGAATTCATTTTAAAGTACTGGTGTTCGCTTTCAGAGACCTTCATGGCCAAGCCCCCGCCTACATCTCGGATCTCATTCACCCTTACTCATCCACCCGGTCACTAAGGTCCTCCGACCAGGAGCTCCTGGTCGTGCCTAGGACCAGACTTCGAACAAAAGGGGACAGAGCGTTTGAGGTGACGGCCCCAAAACTTTGGAACGCCCTCCCCCTTGACCTGAGAGCCGCTCCTTCAGAACAACATCTGACACATAAACATCTGTTTAGACAGGCCGGCAGTCAATTTTAGCCTTCTCATTGTTCCTGTTTATGTTCTGTTTATGTTGTCTCCTTTCTGTTTTTAATCATTGATGTTTTGAATTTGCACTTTTTTATATTTGTATTTATTTTATATGTAAAGCACCGCACTGCGCATCCGTGCTGGGAAGGGTGCTACAGTATATAAATAAAGTTTTACTTACTTACTTACTTACTTACTTACTTACTTACCTCAACTATCATCCCAGTCCCGAAGAAAAGCACGGTGAGCTGCCTAAACGACTACCGCCCGGTGGCACTCACACCAATCATCATGAAGTGCTTCGAGAAACTAGTCCGGGCCCACATACTCACACGCCTCCCGCCCAACCTGGATCCATACCAGTTCGCCTACAGAGCCCACAGGTCCATAGAGGACGCCATCGCGACGACTCTCCACGCCACTCTATCCCACCTGGAGAGGGGAAACAGCTACGCGAGACTGCTCTTTGTGGACTTCAGCTCTGCCTTCAACACCATCCTTCCAGACAGGCTAGTGACCAAACTACTAGACCTGGGACTATCACACTCTATATGTGCATGGATCAAGGACTTCCTGACCGACCGCCCCCAGAGGGTGCGGGTGGGCTCCCACACCTCCACAGCCCTCAGACTCAGCACTGGGTCCCCCCAGGGCTGCGTGCTAAGCCCCATCCTCTACAACCTCTACACCTACGACTTCACCCCCGTTCACCCCAGCAACTCCATCGTAAAGTTTGCAGACGACATCACCGTGGTGGGCTGCATCTCGGGGGGGGACGAGGCGGCGTACAGGGATGAGGTAGAGCAACTGAACAAGCTGTGCAAGGTTAACAACCTGCTGCTGAACAAGTCAAAGACCCAGGAAATCATCGTAGACTTCAGGAGGAAAAAGTCTGAGGTCCAGCCCCTGCTCATCGACGGTGAGAGCATGGAGAGAGTCTCAGCCCTCCGATTCCTGGGGGTGCACATACAGGATGACCTGTCCTGGAAGAACAACACAGTAGCCACCATCAAGAAGGCACAACAGCGGCTCTACTTCCTGAGAGTCCTCAGGAAGGAACACAACAAGCAGATGATACTGGTGGCCTTCTACCGCGGCGGAGTGGAGAGCATCCTCACCTACGGCATCTGCAACTGGTTCTCCAGCTGCACAACCGCGGAGAGAAATGCGCTACAGAGAGTCGTGAGAACAGCCCAGAAGATCACCGGCGCCCCCCTCCCCTCTCTGGAAGAGCTGTACAACACACGCTGTCTCAGGAAGGCCTCCAAGATCTCCAGAGACCCAACCCACCCTGGGTACGTACACTTTGCCCGGCTGCCCTCGAAAAGGCGGTACAGGACCATGGCCGCAAGGACAAACAGACTGAAGCACAGCTTCTACCCCAGGGCCATCCAGGCCCTGAACACAGCAAAGACCTAGGTTCTGGGCCCTGGACAGTCTGGACGGATTGATGGCAGCTGCTGGACTGAAAAAAATCAGGTGTAGTGCTGAGGCACAAATATGTACATTTCAAGCCTGCAAACTGCGACACTTTAAATGAATGTGCAATAACACTATGTGCAATATGACAACCCTAGTCGTCTATCTGTACAGTAAAGTATAGTGGATAGTGTACATAGCCTTTATTTATGTAAACCAGCTCCTTCCCTTCTTGTCTTTTTCAGTTTTTTTTTTCTTTCCTAGCACCAGGGGAGCCACCCCTCCTAAATTTCGTTGTTTGGTACCTGTACTATAGCAATGACAATAAAGACCATTCATTCATTCATTCATTCATTACTTACTTATTTACTCCTGTGCGTGGCCGATTGATGGTGGAGTGCTTCCACTTACGGATAATGCCCCCAATGGTGCTTACTGGAAGATTCAGAAATTGTGAAATACGCCTGTAGCCAATTCCATTTTCATGTTTTGCAACAATCTGGTTGCGAAGGTTTTTGCTTTTACCCATAATTTTTTTGGGAATCAATTATTTATTGCAAAACAGTACACATGAAAAACTCACATTGTTACACCAAACAAAATAAGTGTCTGTCCTGATATATATATTTTTTATCTTACCCCCACTATAAACACATGAGTACCCCCCCCCCCCCCCATGGCGATAACATCCCAGTGTTTCCTCCAGGAATTTTTACCATGGTGGCGGGTAGTGCTGACCGCGCACGCGCGCGATTTTTTCGCGTGCACGCGCATGAAACGCGCACGCGCGCTCAAAACAACGACGTCATTTCAGCCAAAACTCGAAAATAAAATGTTTTCCTGTAAATTAAAAACAAGGGTAGTCCGTCCGTCCGTCCCTCTCTGGAATGGAATGGAATGGACTTTATTTGTCATTGCTACAGTACAGGTACCAGACAACGAAATGGTCCATTAAATAAAATGACACGGTTCAAATGTTCACGCCGGCAGTCCGGCTCTCACACATACTGGCAGCGTCCCGGTCTGACTTAGCTCTCGTTTGTGCACGGCTTTCTTTCTTTCCTTCCTTCCTTCCTTCCTTTATGTGAAGTGGCCGGTCCCGGGCACAGCTGCCTCGCATCCGCTCAACGAGCCCGGCGGTTCGGTGCTGCGCTGATTAGCGGATGCGGGACAGCTGTGTGAGCGGATCGCTCCATCTCTCATCTTGATGAAGATGAATGATCTTTATTGTCATTGTAACAGGTACAACGTAATTTAAATGAGGAATCACAAAACAGTTTTGCAAGCGCGTCGCTTCGCGCTTGTGGGTGTGTCTAGCGCTGTGAAGGTCTGAAAAGCGGCCTAAATCTTTTTCTTTTTTTGGGGGTTGAGAAATCTGCATGGTGGCGGAGGAAATTCCATAGTGGCGGACCGCCACGATGAAATGCATGTAGAGGAAACACTGCATCCCTTCCTGTGGTGTACTGCTTTTTCTTAGTGTGTTCAATATTTTTTTCCTGTTTCATTCCACTTTATTACACATAACTTTTTGTCTGGATTGTTTGAGTTAATACCAAAGTCTGGTGCAAATTTCACTTGAATAGGCTCATTGGAAATACATTTTCTGGACAAAAGATTGATGTGTTCAATACTTATTTGCCCCATTGTAAGTCTTGTTCAAGATGAGAGACAGAGAGACACAGAGAGAGAGAGACAGAGAGAGAGAGACAGAGAGAGACAGAGAGAGACAGAGAGAGAGAGAGAAAGGCTCCTCTGTTGGTCTGGGGAGGAGGGAATTCTGAGCCGTGGTGTCATGCCAACAACCGCCTCCATTTACACCTCTCATCTCCACGGTAACATGACACACAGCTCCCAGGTCCCAGAGACACAGAGAGAGAGAGAGAGAGAGAGAGAGAGAGAGAGAGAGAGAGAGACAGAGAGAGAGACAGAGAGAGAGAGAGAGAGAGAGAGAGAGAGAGAGATGGAGGGAAAACGAGAGACATGGCCAGCTGAGAGAATGAAGGAGGGGTAGACAGAATAGAAGAGTGAAAGACAGGGAGAAGTGAAATGAACAGAGGTGAGAAAGAAGGAGAAAGTTCCAGAACGTCTGTCCTGTGTCTGTCCAGACCTTCACTCTAGACCTTCACTCCAGACCTTCCCTGCAGTCACATGGCTGTGTGGCGTTTCGCTAGGCTACTTTGAAACAGTAATAGTTGGTCTGTAAGGTTGTCTAAGGCTGTTTAAGGTACTGTTGAGGTTATGTCTGTTACACTGAGCAACGTCTGCTATAGGTAGAGGAGTTCACATTCTCTCTCTCTCTCTCTCTCTCTCTCTCTTAACCATCAGCTTTCACACTCCCACTCCATGTTTCACAGTGTATCATTTCTATCTCTCCGTCCGTCTAGCTGTGTGTACAGTGTATCTCCATCCCTCGCTCCCTCGCTCCCTCCATCCCTCCGTGTGAACTCTTCTGATCCCTCCGCTTTTGTGTCAGTGAGGAAAATGGCGGATAACACATGATCCATCATCATGACGACGATGTGATGTAGAGGGATGTACATGAGATACACTCTGGCTCTCTCTCTCTCTCTCATACACACACACGCGCACACACACACACACACACACACACACACACACACACACACACACACATTTCTGGTGTATGATAAAGACACATTGTGTCTGGTAGGGAGAGACTGATAGAAGTCTGAGTAGCCCTGGCCTTTCTATATGTCTCAGGATAGCCCCCCCCCCCCCCACACACACACACACACACAAACATACACACGCATACACACACACATTTTTTTACAGGAGCAGTCTCCCTGGAGTGTTTTAGGGCTAACTGCCTTAAGGGCAGGTGTTCACAGGGGGATAGCGAGTTGGACTGGGTCCAGTTGTTCAAAACTTTTAATCTGGATCAGAATGATCGTTGAATCTGATTATTTTTCGCTATCCAAGATCAGATGGAGCTGGCTGATTTCCCCAATACGAATCAACCAGATAGATCTGATCCTGGATAGCGAAAAAGAATCAGATTCAACGTTTTGAACAACTGACTCACTATCCACTACTAGGCCACCACTACATGCAGACACACACAAGGGTATTGTAGAACAGGGTTGTTTTTTCCCCGCTAAATTGAATTAGTATCTGGTGGGGGGGGACCCTGCTCTCCCAGAGAGACTGATAGCAGCCTGTATGCCCCTGGCTCTCCTATAGGTCACAGTATAGGCCCCCACATACTCACACACACACACACACACACACACTCTCACACGCACACACACACACTCACACTCACACTCACACTCACACTCTTGCCCACACACACTCTCACACACACACACACACACACACTCACACTCACACTCACACTCACACTCACATACACACACACAGCGTTATAGTATGGGCCCCCATACAGCTCAGCTCAGCTCATGTCATGAGTCATACATCTCCACCCTGTTCTCATGTCCATCCTGTAACACGCATGTTCCCTCTCCTGCACGATCACTAACAGATGTGTGTGTGTGTGTGTGTGTGAGAGTGTGTGTGGGCAAGAGTGTGAGTGTGAGTGTGAGTGTGAGTGTGTGTGTGTGTGTGTGAGAGTGTGTGTGTGTGTGTGTGTGTGTGTGTGTGAGTATGTGGGGGCCTATACTGTGACCTATAGGAGAGCCAGGGGCATACAGGCTGCTATCAGTCTCTCTGGGAGAGCAGGGTCCCCCCCCACCAGATACTAATTCAATTTAGCGGGGAAAAAACAACCCTGTTCTACAATACCCTTGTGTGTGTCTGCATGTAGTGGTGGCCTAGTAGTGGATAGTGAGTCAGTTGTTCAAAACGTTGAATCTGATTCTTTTTCGCTATCCAGGATCAGATCTATCTGGCTGATTCGTATTGGGGAAATCAGCCAGCTCCATCTGATCTTGGATAGCGAAAAAGAATCAGATTCAGCAGCCTGTATGCCCCTGGCTCTCCTATAGGTCACAGTATAGGCCCCCACATACTCACACACACACACACACACACACACACACACACACACTTGTAACACGCATGTTCCCTCTCCTGCACGATCACTAACAGATGTGTGTGTGTGTGTGTGTGTGTGTGTGTGTGTGTGTGTGGCTTTCCGACCCAACCCAGCACCTCTCCAAGACTCACTGAAGAGAGTGAATGTCTTGAGAAGCCCAGACTGAAAACAACCTTTAAATAGTCACCTTAAAGCACCTGCAGTCTGGCCTGTCTGGTCTGAATGATTACTGCAGCAAGTATTTAACAACAGGGCTATGGAACAGAACAGGTGGTTTTTGGGAACGTGCACGCGCGCACGTACACACACACACACAGAGATACTGCCTCGTGATTCATCATCAACAGGTTGGTGTTAGAAGCACCAAGGATGTGGTGTCAAACCTCCGCCCCCCCCCACCCCACCCCACCCCCGTCATTCCAACCCCACCCCACCTCTCTCTCCTCTCTGTCTTTCACCCTCCATAACCCCATCTCCAAATACACACACACACACACACGGTTCTCTACCCTCTACCCCATTTCTCCTTCTCCACCTTCCCTAAGCCCCGCCCCCCCCTGCTCAACCCCTCACCCCAGCTTTCTACTCTCCTCCTCCCAACCTCCAACACTCCACACCCTTTTCTTATCCTTCCAGCACCCCTAAAATCTGGAATCTCCCATCTCCCCCCCCCCCCCGCCTCTTTCTCCCCCTCTCTCCCTCCCTCCCTCCTGAACCCCCACACCCTCCCACACCCAGAGCAGAGTCTCAGGTTTCCCTCAGAGGTGTAGGTCCACCCTGTCCCCCCCCCACGTTCATGGGCTTCATAAAGCCTTTAACGAGGCCTCCACAGGGGCTCACGAAGGCTCAGAGGCGGAGGTCGTCGCGGGGTGGACGTAGCGGAGGGCTGCGATCGGTGTCGCACGGTGACGTCACTGACCTTCGACCCCCCCCCCCCCCCCGCGGTACGATGTCAAGGGTTTGGGAGGGTGATGGTTGTGACGTAGGGACACGGAGACGTTGTGATGGCATGACACGGTCACGAAAACCCTCGGGCGGCCGGGCGGGCGGTACCCGCTACATTAGCACCTCCCTCCGACCTGTCAATCACACGCACGGCTGCCACGGCAACCAAACACAACTTGAGGGGGTAAAGTGGGCGTGTCCTCAGTCTTGTCCTCAGATTTAGACTTCACCTTTGCCCCTTTCCCTGTGTTCACACACCACGCACGCATGCACGCGCACACACACAGGCGCACACACACACAGACACACTACTTTTGGTCTTTTCCAGTAATAGCTATGTCATATAAGGTAGCAGGGGCTTTGAAATGACTCAGGTGAAGTGTAGTCACACACACACACACACACACACACACAGCCTTTGCTTGTCCTTCATTCAGACCTTGCATGACAGTTTCATCTTAACACAGTTTCTTAGTGAAAACAGTTTCTCTGTCTTTGTGCTTTCTCTGTGACTGTGTTTTCTCTTTCAGGCGTTTGTCCTTATAAGCTGATAGAGAAGCTGTGAGTCACACACACACACACACACACACACACACACACACACACACACACACACACACACACACACTTACACCATGCTGCCAGTCAGATTCTTTCCGTCTGATGACGCTGTGATTAACTCACACACACACACACACACACACACACACACACACACACACACACACATACACCCTAGAATGGGCCAACATTTTTGTCTGGAATGGTCCACTGTTTTAACAGAGAACACACACTTACTGACATGAACCTAGAGTGAGGCTAGACATAAGAAGTCTTGGGAATATCTTTGATACCTTGAAAACTAAACAGCCTGCCAGTGCATGCCAAGGCTCACTAGCGGCCAGGTTGTGCTTAATGCCCGGTGCTTCCAGCCCAGTGAACAACCCTCTCCATGTCTAGTTATAGATAGCTATTTATATTCTGTAGTTATAGATAGCTGTTTATATTCTGTAGTTATAGATAGTTGTTTATATTCTGTAGTTATAGATAGTTGTTTATATTCTGTAGTTATAGATAGTTGTTTATATTCTGTAGTTATAGATAGCTGTTTATATTCTGTAGTTATAGATAGCTGTTTATATTCTGTAGTTATAGAGAGTTGTTTATATTCTGTAGTTATAGAGAGTTGTTTATATTCTGTAGTTCCTACTGAATTTTAACTCTGAAGTTTTAACACAGAAGTTCCCGAGATGGCATGAATGTCTCATTAGGATCTGACTGGCTGGGGTCCGCATGGCTGCACTGACTTTGATTGGTTGTGGCTGTATGGGAGTGTACTTTGATTGGTTGTGTTTGAAGGGAGTGCACTTTGATTGGTTTTGGCTCGATGGGAGTGCACTTTGATTGGTTGTGGTTGTATGGGAATGTACTTTTTTTTTGTGTACAACGTTTGCAGGAAAAGTGCTATACAAGTAAGTTATTATTATTATTACTTTGATTAGCTGTATCGTATCTGAGACAAGAGAGAGACTGATAGCCATGTGGAATATCATCTTGTTGTGTTAAGGATATAAACCGTTTGTGCTCACATGACATTCTATAAGCTTTGGTTTCCTGGTGTGTTCATGTTTATATTAATGCTTCTGTCATTTTTTGTTTTCTTGTTTATTTGATCATTTAAAAACAAGCTAAACATACAAAATAATGCACATCATTAAGAATCATCAAGTATAAAAGTACAAAAAGTTCTACAACTTATTTCTATTGTGGTTCTCTTCCATGATGGCATTTCGTAAGGTTGGCATGAATGGCAGTAGACAAAAAAGGTCATAGTTTGTGATGTAAGGATGTACATACAGCCAGTGGCGGACTCAGGCTGTTTGAAGGGCAGGGGCGAAAAGAAAAAAAGGGCACCTACTGCACAACATGGGACCCCATCAGTGCACATGGTCAAGTTTAGACCATTGGAAGGGCAGCCAATAGGGCACATCCTCTAATTTTGCCACTCAAAAGGGCACTTTTGTGACGTTTTTCAACTGTGGGGGTACATGGTCAAGTTTAGATCATTGGAGGGGCACCAATAGGACACATCCTCTAATTTTCGCCACTCAAAAGGGCATTTCTGCCACTCAAAAGGGCACTTAAGAGAGACGTTTTTCAACCGTGGGGGCACCAGGAGGGGCGTTCGCCCCCCCTGCCCCCCCCACTGAGTCCGCCAGTGCATACAGCAGTCATTCACAAACTCCAACATTCATGTACGTTTTACATTTGTGTCAATGGGAAATGTGTGCAATGATTCAAGTTACATACATGCACAGACGTCGAGCTAGTATTCCACCCTGTGTGGTCTCCATCTGTTTTAAAGTACCTGAGCCATGTTGCTATGGTCACTGGGCCCTTTGTTGGGTTAGCATCCTGCTGCTGCTAGCTCTGTATGCTATCCCAATATATACCCGTTATCTTTAGATATAGTGTCCTGCTGCTGCTAGCTGGGTATGCTACATCAATATATACCTGTTATCTTTAAATAGAGTGTCCTTTATCATCTACAGGCCAAGGGAGGGACTACATATCAAAACGGTTGTCATTTCTCAACAGTGAAACCAATGATGGACACAAATACCATCGAATAAAAAGCTGAACATCTGTATTTCAACCTCACAGTAAGGGCTTGATTTCAAAATCCAAACATTTGGCGTACAGAGCCAAAAGAAGAACTGCCTCCCTGTCCCATGACTTCCAGAGGGCAGTACTGTAGACCCCTGTGTCCCATATCATCTAGAGGCCCTGGGGCTGCTGATACAGCGGGATGCTTGGGTGGTGATGTGTGTTTCTGGCCCATGTTGATTTCACTGCAATAATATTGGAATAAGTACCAAATGTGGCGTATTGGTGACAGAGGGGCAGTGTGTGCGTGTGTCTGCGTGTGTGTGTGTGTGTGTGTGTGTGTGCGTGTGTGTGTGTGTGTGTGTGTGTGTGTGTGCGTGAGTGCGTGTGTGTCACAGAGGTCAGAGCTGCTCCTTAGAGTCTGACGTGATTCTGGAGAAATGCTTAACAAACCTACGCTGGTTTACATCAGTGATACTGCTCGTATGTGTACATTATACTGTATAGAATTATGTGTGTGTGTGTGTGTGTGTGTGTGCTTTAGGTCAGAAGGCGTAGTCAAACCATCCAATCCCAAGATCCCTTGGGGCTGGTTTAACCCCTGCAGGCTACAGGCCGAACTTAGTTACAGCTCTCATATAACATGAGTATGATTAGCCTGTGTGGGTGTGTGTGTATGTATGTGTATGTTCTATAGCATATGTTTTGATTTGGTGTGTGTGTACTGTAGTTCATGACCCTGTCTTTCCGAGGGTCCAGTAAGGATGTTGTAACCAGATGTAACCAGATGCAACCACATGTATGTATGTGTGTGTTCTATAGCATATGTTTTGATTTTGTGTGTGTATGTATCCTACATATTGTAGGGGAGGTATGGAATGGAATGGGACAATGTGGCCTGCCTCCGATTTCTACCTCCGCCAGCCTCCACTGACATTGTGTAGTAACATGGTCTCTGTGTGTGTGTGTGTGTGTGTGTGTGTGTGTGTGTGTGTGTGTGTGTGTGTGTGTGTGTGTGTGTGTGTGTAGGACCACAGTGTGCAGTAACGTGGGCAGTGCTCTGAAGGCCGTGGATGTGAAGATCGACAACGCCACTGAGGACACCACACACCTGGATGTCTTCTGTGTCAAAGACAAGGGTCAGTACTGGGGTGGGGTGGGGTCAGTACTGGGGTGGGGTGGGGTCAGTACTGGGGTGTGTGTGCGAGGGCAAGTGGAAGGACAAGCAATGGCTGTGTGTGTGTGTGTGTTTTGAGTGTGTGTGTGTGTATGTGCGTCTGTGTGTGTGTCTCTCTGTGTGTGTGTGTGTGTGTTTTGAGTGTGAGTGTGTGTGTGTGTGTCTGTGTGTGTGTCTCTGTCGGTGTGTGTGTGTGTATGTGTGTGTCTCTGTGTGTGAGTGTGTGTGTGTGTGTGTGTCTGTGTGTGTGTGTGTGTGTGTCTCTCTGTGTGTGTGTGTGTGTGTTTTGAGTATGTGTGTGTGTGTGTGTGTGTGTGTGTGTCTGCCCTGAGATGTTTACGGAGGTCTGAAAGAGGTAGTGTTCCTGCACTTCTCTTCTCCCCCTCTCTCTCTCTCCTACCAACTCCTTCCATCTTCTACACCAAGCCCTCCTCTCATTCCTGTGTGTGTGTGTGTGTGTGTGTATATGTGTGTGTGTGTGTGTGTGTGTGTGTGAGAGAGTGAAAGAGTGTGAATGGGCAATCTGTCACGCTGATTTACAGTACACTACCCATAAATCCATCTGATATTAATGTCAGCCAGACTCCCATGGAGAAGCGAAACACCCCCCCCCCCCCCCACCTCCTCTCCTTCCCCTCCCTCTCCCTCTCTAAATCGCAGCCCGTTCCAAAACATATTAGCAGATTGAAATGATCCGGAGAGTTGAAAGCATATGGATTTCACTCCATAGCCTTCCATTAGGCTTAAGGCAGCTTCCACCATACTGCTTCTACCTATCCCTCTAGCTGTCAGAATTGGGAGCGTTTAGGGGTGAGGGGGGCGGGGGGCGGGCACCAGGGGTTGTTTTTGGACAGGCTTGTTGTTGGACACCAACCAGGGTCCTTTGGGGTCTTTCCTCCTAAACAGCCTCAACAGGAGAGTCACTGTGACTGCTTGCTTCTACATAACACACACACACACACACACACACACACACACACACACAGACACGCACGCACGCACACACACAGGTTTAAACCTGTGCTATGGCCTAGAAGATGGTTTGTTCGTTCGAAATAATTATGCTGCCCAGAGATGGAGAGCAGTGAGAAAACAATGACATGATCAATCAATCCAAAACATGCTGGGCCCTATTATGCACTTCTTAACTTGCCGTCTTAAGTCTTAATTAAGACGCACCGCCAGGTTAAGACCTACCGCCACCCTTATTATGCGCTTCATACGCGCTACTGCTATTATGCAGGTGTCGATAGGCGCCCACACATAAGACGTAAAACTCCCGTGCATATATTGCTCATTGTGGGAGTGTTCATATGTTAATGAAGTGCACTAGGCGCCCCTGCTATTATGCGATCTGACTTTGCTCCTAGCGCTAAGAAGTGGTTTGAAAAGTTCTTAAGTTTAGATTTCATGCACGTTTTGAAACACGAGCGCGCCTCCGCGGTTTGCGCATGCATGTGGGCACACATGAACACGCACGTGTCTCCACGGCAAGACGTAAATTACGGTCACAGTATAAATGCTTTATTTCAGAAGGGAGAGGCAGAGAAGCGCGCTGACCTCCTTCTTAGGACTTCCATAATAGCATAGCGCTAATGACTCCACGCAGCCGGTTCTTAAAGGGAATGGCACCTGGCACGCTGATTGGGTTGATTGAGAAGACGCCCAAAACACACCCATGACTAATTTCTTTGCTTAGCGCCGGGTTTTAGGCGCCCACTACCGCACGCATAATAGCAAAGTGGCCTTGACCACGCCTCCACGTCTTAAGTTTAGATCTACCGCCTCGTCTTATTGATGAAGTGCATAATAGGGCCCACTGTGTCTTAACCCGTGTTCCTAGCGATGTGTTTAACCAATAAAGAGACATTTCTGTTCTGTGTGTGTGTGTGTCAGGCGTTCCGTGTGGAGACCCCCCGGCGTTCCCGAACACGCGGCTGCAGGGTCACACGGGCTTCGAGATGGGAGACGAGCTGCTGTACACGTGCCTGCCAGGTCACATGATGCCCAACGGACATGCCGCCTTCAGCCTGCTCTGTGACAGCTGCGGGGAGTGGTATGGCCTGGTGCAGCTCTGTGTCAAAGGTGAGAGAGTGTGTGTGTGTGTGTGTGTGTGTGTGTGTGTGTGTGTCACCGATCACCCTCCTCTCACCTGGTTTCTTGTCCACATGACCTCTCACCTCCATCTGGTGCAGCTCTGTGTCAAAGGTGAGAGGTGTGTGTGATTGTGTGTGTGTGTGTGTGTGTGTGTCACCAATCACCCTCCTCTCACCTGGTTTCCTGTCCACGCGACCTCTCACCACCATCTGGTGCAGCTCTGTGTCAAAGGTGAGAGGCAGAGAGAGAGAGAGTGTGTGTGTGTTTGTGTGTCACCCTCCTCTCACCTGGTTTCCTGTCCACGCGACCTCTCACCTCCATCTCAAAGCGTTGCCCTCTGACCTACACAGGAAGTTGTGGTTCAGTCACAGCCTCTTCACTTCCTTTACCTGGACGTGCTGGACAGGAGGAGACTGGTGCTGGGGGGGTCACATGACCGCTAGAGAACAGGCTCTCGGTTGTTAGGGGGGGATATAAACGGCAGCCATGACACCTCTCTGTGACATGCCATCTCTAGGCCACGCCCCCCTGGAGCTTCACCAAGAGCAGGAGAGCGGGGGGAGGGAGGGAGGGGGAGAGAGAGGAGGGAGGTAGAGAGAGGGGGGAGGGAGAGAGAGAGGGAGGGAGGGAGGGAGAGGGAGGGAGGGAGGGAGGGAGAGGGAGGGAGAGAGAGAGAGAGGGAGAGAGAGGAGGGAGGGAGGGAGAGAGAGAGGAAGGAGGGGGAGGGAGAGAGATGTTACAGTATTCAACGTTATTATTGATTATTGAGATTCTGTTTTCTTGTCATGGTGACCAAGTTGAGGTAGTATACAGCACTTCATTGAGGGCATTACTTCAGTCCACCATTTTGTTGATGCATTCGTATCATGCATGTCATTAGGTATGTCTAAAGGTAGCCTATAATTCACCTGAATTACAAAATAACTACATTTAACTCCTACATTTCTTCACATGGAAGCAGTCTGTGGGCCAGGAGAGATTGATAGTCAAAATATGTTTGTGTTAACATTACAATTGCGAACTAAAATTGTTAACTAAACACAGTGAGAGTGAATAGGCATTAGGCAGTATGCCTGTTATTTCCAGTTGTTGTAAGTGGCCTATTGCTTAATGTTGACAGCTGGTGAATCTTCCACTCTGTACTTACGTTGTTCAGGACTTGGTGTAAAGTGTGTCTGTTGACTGCCAATTGAATCTGGTGGAGGTAGACATCGGAGGGAGAGAGAGAGAGGGGGGGGGGGGGGGGGTAGGGAGGGAGAGAGGGGGGGGGAGAGGGAGAGAGAGAGGGGGGGAGGGAGGAGGGAGAGGGAGGGGGGGGAGGGAGAGAGAGAGAGAGGGGGGAGAGAGAGGGAGAGAGAGGAGGGAGGGAGAGGGAGAAAGAGGTTATTCAACGTTATTATTGATTATTGAGATCCTGTTTTCTTGTCATGGTGACCAAGTTGAGGTAGTATACATCACTTCATTGAGGGCTAAGAGAGGGCTCTCTCGACTGTTAATTGAATCTGGTGGAGGTAGACATCGGAGGACAGGGCTCATTGTAATGCATGGAACGGAATGAGGAACTCTATCGAACATGTGTGATTTCCGATTTCTCCCTCCACCAGTCTACCCTGATGAGATTCAATTAACAGTGGACAGACACACTTTACAGCCTTGAAACACCATTAGTACCCAGTAGAAGACTCACCAGTGTCTGTTACTGCGTTTTCTTTACTGTCAACTGTTCTGTGAATCTAATTCAGTATCAGTAAGGGTGAGGGTGAGAGTAGCAGAGGTGGTTTGGGATCGTGCTCTTGTGACTCTGTATTACCCCTCTCTCTCTCTCTGTCTCTCCCTCTCTCTCTCTGTCTCTGCCTCTCCCTCTCTCTCTCTGTCTCTCTCTGTCTCTGTCTCTCCCTCTCCTTGTCCCTTTCTCTCCCTCTCTCTCCCTCTCTCCCTCTCCTTCTCTCCCTCTCCCTCTCTCTCTCCCTCTCTCTCTCTCCCTCTCCCTCTCCCTCTCCCTCTCTCTCTCTCTCTCTCTCTCTCTCTCTCTCTCTCTTTCCGCAGATAAGACTGAGTCTCACATCGACTACGAGGACAAGTTCCCTGACGACCACCACCTCTCCTACGACGACCCGGAGGAGCACGCAGTGGAGGAGGGAGGAGAGGAGGAGGAGGAGGGAGGAGAGGCGGAGGGGGAGGGAGGAGAGGCGGAGGTGGAGGGAGGGGAGGAGGAGGGGGAGGGAGGAGAGGAGGAGGCAGCGTACGTCGAGGAGCACACAAAGGAGGAGCCTGGGAGTCAAGAGCAGCAGGAGGCCAGCTACAGCGTGGAGGGAGGAGAGGAGGAGCACGAAGGAGAGAAGGAGGAGGAGATAGGAGGAGTGGAGGAGCACGGAGAAGAGGGGGAGATCGGAGGAGAGGAACTGTCTGTAGGAGAGGAAGAACAGCAGGAGGAGGTGGGAGGTGATCTGACGGGAGGAGAGGAGGAGGAAGAGGAGGTGGTGGAGGGTGAGGAGGAGGACTCTACGGACCCTCCTGGCGAGGAGGAGGAGGAGGAGGTGGCGGTGACGGAGGGGTCAGAGGTCACGGAGGCGCCCGTGTCTCTCCTCTCCCAGAAACACCTGTTCTGGTTCCCCTCAGAGGCCTTCCAGGAGGCGGGACATCCTGTCCCCACCCAGCCGCCAATCGCACACCACCCCACCCCCGCGCCCGAGGGAGACAACCGAGTCAGGGCCTCCGGCGGCGAATCAGAGGAGAGCAAGGAGTACGACAGCCACGAGGGGCGCTACCATGACGACCATGATGACGACCACCTCGACCGCGGCGACCACGATGATCATGACCATGCCAGCCATGACGACCACGATGGTCATGACCATGACAGCCATGACGACCATGACCATGTTGACCACAAACATGACGACCACGAACACGATCACCATGACAAACACGATGACCATGACCATGACCATGCCGTCCATGTTGACCACGACGACCACGAACACGACGACCATGTCGACCATGAACATGACGACCACGAGCATGACGACCACGAGCATGCCGACCACGAACATGACGACCACAAACACGATGACGACCGCGACAGTCACGAAGACCACGAGAAACATTACGTCGAACACGACCATGATGACCAGGACAAGAGAGGTCGCTACGAGGACCGCGAGGACCACGACGACCACTATGACATGGGCGAGCACGAGGACGACCGCGACCGCGTTCCTTACGTCAGCCGAGGCGAGGAGGACTCCGACCTCGACCACGACCACGACGACCACGATAGTGAAGACCGCGATCGCTACGACGACCACGATGACGTGACCGATGAACCTAACGATCGCCATGACGACCACGATGACGTGACCGATGACGACTGGTCGGAACCTGACGATCGCCATGACGACCGCGACGATCACGACGACCGAGGCGAACGTGAAGACGACCGCCACCATGATGATGATGCCGACCACGCGGTCCCTCCTGTTGTCGCGGCGACAGCCGAACCGCCACTGAACAACGTGACCCAGGAGGGGGGGGCGGGGCTAGAAGACCCCACGGCCAGCACAGACGAAACCTGGTTGGATGGCTACCCTGTCGTTCCCGAGGAGACGGAGACGGAGGAGAAGGCGGGCGGCGGCTCTGCAGACGAGGGGGGGGCGGGGCCAGAGGAACAGGAAGTAGAAGAAGAAGAAGGGGGGACGGACAGACCCAACGAGGTGGAGATGAGTCGGCCATCCCCCTCCACCGGCCTCCCCCACCTCCCACTGTCCCCCACCCCAGAGCCTGAGACACCTGACCACCAGGGGGGAGAAGGAGAAGGGGACTGGCTGGGAGGCCTCACCCCCACCCCCTCCCCCGTCAGCCCCGAGCCCTCCACCACCGACGACGCCGACTATGCCATCGCACCCGGCAACGCAGCCCCCGCTCCCTCCCCAACGACAACGGACTCCTGGGAGGAGAGGAGCACCACCGAGTACGTGCACCCCTTCCTGGACCACGGCCCCGCCCACCCTACGGCGCGGGATGATGACATCATCGCCGGAGGAGGAGAGCTGGGGGAGGAGGAGCTGGCAGACAACAACCTGACTCGACTGGCCGAGGAGAGGGAGGGGGGGAAGGGGGAGGTGGCCTGTACCGGTGAGGACTGCCCCCCCCCGCCTCCTCCCCCGTCCTCCGGCCGCGGCCCCACGGTGGCGGCCATCGTTGTGGCGGTGTGCGCGGTCGCCGTGGCGGCGGCGGCGGGGGCGTGGTGTTACCGGCGGCGACAGCAGAAGAGCTCGGTGTACGAGATGAACGGGAAGGGCCAGAGTCAGAGCAGACACGGCCAGCAGATAGAGATGCAACACAAGGTGTAAGAGAAGAGAGAGAGAGAGAGAGGGGGGGCGTGGGGGGGCGGTGCTGCAGGCAGAGACAGTGGGGGTGTTGAGGGGGTGAGGGAGAGGGAGGGTGTTTGAGGGAGAGTGAATCGGAGGGAGGGTTATATGGGTGTGAGTTGAACGGCGACATAAAGACACAGAAAGGGGAATGATGGAGGGGGGAAAGTGGGTGAGGGATTGGGTGAGGGAGGAATGAGGGGGGGTGGAACATTGGGTGAGGGATTGGGTAAGGGGGCTGAGGGATTGGGTGAGGAAGTTGGTGAGGGAGGGGATAAGGGGGGTGAAACATTGGGTGAGGGATTGGGTGAGGGGGGTGAGAGACCGGGAGTGACACGCACGGCTATGCTAATGCTAGCTGGAGCCCAACTGTCCTGAAATGAGAAGGGACTCCTGAAAAGAGAGCTCTGGAACATTGTGGTACTGATCCAATTGTGTTGTTACTGTTGTTGTTGTTGTTGTTGTTGTCATGTTGACTTCATTGACTTCATGTTGACTGCTAAATTTAGCTGTGTTGTTATTGTTGTTGTTGTTGTTATTTTTGCTCATGGTTTCATTTCTGTTGTATAATCTTGTGTGATATTGATAATTCTTTCACTGTTTTTTTCCCCCCATGTCAATCGTACAAAGAGTTTAGATCCCTCATGCATCAGTCAGTCCAACACTTTAGACATTGTAGCAAGAGAGAGCAAAGAGTGCAGTGGGAACAGGGGAGGGGAGGAGAGGGAGAGGAGAAGGGGAGAGAGGAGAAGGGGAGGGTAGAGGAGAGAGGAGAAGGGGTGAGGAGAGGGGAGAAGGGGTGAGAGGAGAGGGAGAGGAGAGAGGAGAAGGGGTGAGAGGAGAGGGAGAGGAGAGAGGAGAAGGGGTGAGAGGAGAGGGAGAGGAGAGAGGAGAAGGGGTGAGAGGATAGGAGGAGAGTGGAGAAGGGGTGAGAGGAGAGGGAGAGGCGGAGGGGTGAGAGGAGAGAGGAGAGGAGAAGGGGTGAGAGGAGAGAGGAGAGGAGAAGGGGTGAGAGGAGAGGAGTGTATATAGGGGAGGTGTGAGGGAGGAGGGGTGAGGAGAGAGAAGAGGAGTATGCGGTGCATCTACAGACTTCCTGTCTAGGCTCTGGGTCTGTGTTGGTTTTGACAGAGTCGACCAGTGAGAGATTTAGTGGGGCTGGTCCAGACTGCAGACTCAGCCCTGAACTGGGGGGATGTTAGGCTGGGACATAATACATAATGTGTGTGTGTGTGTGTGTGTGTGTGTGTGTGTGCGTGCGTGTGTGTGTGTGTGTACGTGTGTGTGTGTGTGTGCATGTGCGTGTGTGTGTGTGCGTGTGTGTATGTGTGTGTGTGTACGTGTGTGTGTGTACGTGTGTGTGTGTGTGTGTGTGTTCATGTCTCACGCTGGCGTGACTTGCCGGTCGGCGGTGTGACGTGTTTGAAGGTTCCCAGACTGCCACGGGAGACGTCGCCAGCAGCTCAGAGAGACCAGAGATCAGAGGATCTGACGCTGCCACGGCAACACCGAGCCCTGCTACTGTAGACAGACAGACAGACAGACAGACAGACAGACAGACAGAGAGCCCTGTTACTGTAGACAGACAGACAGACAGATTGTCAGAGACACAGACAGACAGACAGACAGACAGACAGACAGACAGATGGTCAGAAACACAGACACACAGAGACAAAGACAGATTGTCAGAGACACAGACACACAGACAGACAGACAGATGGTCAGAGACACAGACACACAGAGACACAGACAGACAGACAGACAGAGACACAGACAGACAGACGGTCAGAGACACAGACAGAGACACAGACAGACAGAGACGCAGACAGTCAGACAGACAGACAGACAGACAAAGACACAGACAGACAGACAGACAGACAAAGACACAGACAGACAGACAGACTGACAGACAGAGACACAGACAGACAGACAGGCAGACAGAGACACAGACAGACTCACATCATTAGCCTGCTGTGTTGTTTTGGGTGTCATTAATTTAAAGGAAATCATTGTACACCGTCTGCAACCATGGATACAGAAAATAATGACTCAACACGCTGACAGCCATTCCAATAGACAGGTAACATTGCTAGCCACATAGCGTCCACTGGTTGATGTTGAAGTCACTTTTTAAGTGTGGTGCAGTTGAATGGCGAAGATCACACATCAATATATCAAGCCCCGAAATTCATACAGGAGTGAAAATCCTGTTCCAATTCAAAAAAAGTGTTTTATAAACATGTGTCGCTAGCTTGTGACTTCAGGCTACTTTGACCGGGTTGCTATGGAAACGTCCCAATGTTTTCCACCCTGTCTTGACTCAAATTCTGGGATTTTCTACTAAAGTACCCAGATCAGAACAAATTGCCTTTGTTGAACATTATGGCTGACTCACGTTGATGACATCACACACGTAATCCTTACTGAACCATATAATTCTGGTGCGGAACACTGAGAGCAAGTTCTGAAAACAACCTCTGCCACCTCCGTCGGCCCATACTGTATATAACAGGGGAGGCTGGTGGAGGTAGAAATCAGAAGACGGTCTCATTGTATTGCATGGAATTTATTAGCGGTTAGCCCGTTCTATGATGTCTGCCTCCACCAGCCTCCTCTGGTATATAACGTTAGAGAATCAGAGACCTAATGTATTTCAGCCCAATATGTTAGTCAGCAACTTCTAGTCCTGAATACTGAAATACTGAAGGTAGTTGAGGCCTATCGACAAGGGTTCCTGCAAGCATCACAATGTGGGTTTGATGCTAATATTCTACCTTTAAAACAGTATTACTGACAAAGACTACCTAAGTAGTCCAATACAAACCATTGTTCTGATGTATGTTGTAAAAAAAACTGTAGTTATTTGATATCAAATGTCTCATGTTAGAAAGATGTTCCTTTTTCTAAACCACATGTGTGTGTTCTGAATGGTAGGTTGTGTTGTTGGAGGAGGGAGAGAAGGCACCTTTAGTTTGTGGGGGCGCGTTTGTATGTATGTGTTTATGTAAATAAGAGTGTTCTACTGTACTTACCTACCGTGCTGTTCTGTTGGGGAGCGGGGATATAAAAGGAACCACATACACACTCTTGTCATGTCAGTATGATTGATGGTTTGATTTGGTTCTTACACACACCGAATCTTCCCCATGTCATTCCCTCATGGGTTTGAATGAGGCAAGACAACAATGTGATGTCTTCACAAAGAGCTTCGCAAAGTAAATCTACACTGGGGGGGGGAACATTTGTAAAACTCCTCCACCAGTAAACGGAACTAGATGAAATGATTGGACGTTGGATACTTTAGCAATTAACTAATGATACAAATAATTGCTTGGGTTTATACAGCGCCTTCCCACCTTACAGAGGTGCTCAAATCGCTTTACCTTGTATGGGGTAACTCACCTCAGCTCAGCCACGGCAGCCATTTTGGGCCAGAAAGTTCACCACACATCAGCTGTTATTGTAAAGGTCTTATGAACTTCCTTAAGTACTTCCTGGATGATGTTATTGTCACATGTCAGACATATGTGTATGTGTGTGTGTTTGTGTGTTCTACTGGTCATAAAGTGCTACATGTGTGACTGTGATGATGGGGTTGGTGGTGGTGGTAGTCAGGGGTGGTAGGGGGGATGACGATAACGAATTCCCAGTCACCACAATGGCTGTCCCTTGTCCTTTCCTCAACCTCAGAAGTCTGCCACCAGCCTGTGAGGACGCACGTTTGAAGGGAACATTGTCTGTGTCTCACTCCTCACAAAATGATTTTTACTGCAACCCACCTTGACCCCTGACCCCTGACCCTAAAGGCCTCTCTGATATCTGTGACCCCCCCAACACACACACACACACACACCTTTAAGTTTAGACCACAGACAATTAGATAATGGAGCGGGAGATGGAGAGAGACTCGAGAGGAATAAGTAGAAAGAGGCAGAGAGAGAGAGAGAGAAGGAGAGAGGGAATGTAAAAGAGAGAGGGAGACGGAAAGAGGGAGAGTAAAAGCGAGAGGGGAGACGGAAAGAGGGAGAGTAAGAGTGAGGGAATGTTCCCTGTGGAGGCTTCTCACTGCTGTGTGATAAACTGCACTTAGACTCCATGTTCAAACATTATTAAACGACTCAGTGTTTTCTCTGGCTGCACTCCTCTGCTCAGCGCCAGCCCAGACCCGATCAGGTTTCATCAAATGGACCCCTAACCACCCCCCTCTCCCTCCACCGCTCCACTCTCTCCATCCTCGTCCACTCTCCTCTCACCCCCTCTCTCGGCCAGTAGAAAGGAGTCTTTATTGGAGCCCGAGTCTCAATCAGCCTGTCTCGCTCCCTCTCTCCCTTCCTCCATCCCTCCCTCCCTCCCTCTCTACACACATTTCGATACGATTACAAACATAAATGTTTATTATTATTTATTTTAAAAAATAAGTTTGAACTGAGAATACTTCCTGTTTTGAAAAAAAACAACCTTGGTTTGGAACCCATCTAGTAAAAGACGTCCAGTATCTACATAAGGCATAATGGGTGCATGCAGCAGTGGAAACGGATCAGTTCCAAGCCAAGGGCTAAACAGGAAGCATTCTCAGTTCGAATAAGTAACATTTATGTGGAGATGTTTTTAAGTAGTCATACTGATAGCGCTGGTGTTCCCTACTACTTCCATTAGCATGGCTAAATGCTAGCCCTGAGCCCAGCCAAAGAAAAAAATAAATAATGTAAATGTACTACATTGAGCGTTCTTGATCATTTGATCGCATTCCTTGAGGGATACCGATTTATCATGGTCTTTTAGCTCTATCTTAAAATAAATCTACATACTGAATTCTAAAGCAGAACTCCTGGGCCTCAGGAAATATTCTACATTCTAAATGTAATGAAAACGTGAGCTGGGCTCGGAGCGTGCTAGATAATGACATGTGTTTGTGATGAATGGTGATGCAGATATAACAGCTCTACAAATATCGCTGAGATCAACTTCCTAAATGGAACAAGGATAGCCTGTGGCTGCATATTGAGGACACACCTCATTTGTCTGACAGCTTCCCTCTCTCACATCTGAACAACGACAGTGCAATACCTCTGAAAAAACGTGTGAGAAAGGTCATGGATCACAGCTGCAACAGGCGCATTATCGTAATACAGAATGCTCTTTCCGGCTCTATGGTCACACCATCACGCTTCTCCTTCTACATGCTGTTAGAATTAAATCAGATCCGGTTCTTTTGTCGACTGCCCCAAGAAAGAGGAGAGAAGTTCTCTAATGCACAATTGGTATATTTATTGAAAATGACACGCAGAGTACAGAGATGCATCAGCTGGACCTAACCCTGAGGCGGTCTCAGAGGAAAGGTTGTTCAGATTTTCTCTTCAGATTTTACATGATATTATATACGTTTAGTCCTTCCCCTTTTGGTCACTATGATGTAATCGCTGAATGGCCTTGATTATAATGGTCTAAAACTATGAATTGAGTGTTGTCTTGTGTTTGACGTGAGAGCTGAGAAAGGAGTATCCTGCTGCACCTGTCTTGGAGGCCAAACAGAGAGTTCCAGACAGAAAATAACTTCCTAATACCTTATAATTGGTCTTGTGTAGGGTACCATACTGATAATGTGCCTATTAAAACAGGAAAACTGATAGGATATCTAACTAACTGGTGCTAGAAGAATGAACAATAAAACCTTTGAAAGAAAGATATAACCTAACAATGCCTTACACTAGAACAGCCATGAGGGGTCATTTGACCTGTGAGTAAAGAAAAAATTTATATCTTTGTAGCCTATATATATATAAAATTTCAGGCCCCTCCTTTCATGACTTTTCCTAGATATGTGGGTTCTACCACCCAGTATCCTTACATTTTCAAAATCACATCAGGCTAGTATATTTTGCTCATTTTCTGTGTAGGAGGCAGGCTAATTTACAAGTGGCCAACTAGTGGTCTTTGTGTGTAAGTAGCAGCTTCCCATTGTAAAGACTATGGTAATTTGACCCCAGAGGCGGCTCTTATAGTAGGTAAAAAGGCATGGCTGTTCTATTAAAAGATGTCTGGATATTTTGGGGTTTGCCATAGACAAAACAGTAGTTCTCTTTGCTGAATGATGAAGAAACACCCTCCCCTCCTCCTACTCCTCTCCCTAGTCCTCCATCTGCTTTAGAGCTGGCCGACATTATGCATCACTCAATCTCTGCTTTGGAACCGGTTGCCACAGTGTAAGCTCTGGTAGACGATGTTCAACTTCAGAAAAATACCCAATCCGAATTACTCTCTGAGCTTTCTGATTGACTGTCAAGAACACATTCATCCTCTGTCTTAACTCTTCTTAACTTCAAAACATCAGAGGATTCTCTCTCTGGAATGTCAGGTAGAGGCGTAAGTGTTGGAGGAGACACAGGAGAGTAGAGGGGAGGAACAACGCAAAATGTCCAGAGTATAAGCAGTCATGTGTATTTCACGAATTCTGGTTGTCCCTTCAGAGACATACACGCTCATCCACCACTAGCCCAAACTGTATCTCAGCATCTGAAAGCACATCATCACCTTCTGGGTCATCAGATAATATGTCGACTGGCTCCGAAGTAACTGGATTCTGTCGGTCAACCGTAAGTGCAGCAGTCTCAGCTCCATCCCTTCCCTCGAGGTCGCCATCACCGGAGGCTGATTCATTTTCAAGTATTTCTCCCGAGACATCTTCTTCAGAGACACTTTCAATTTCTTCCGTTTTGACGGTGGACAAATAAAAGCGTACAATTCTCGTTTTGGTTCTTTCATATATATCACCGACTGTCATGTCCAGAGGCATTTCATTCTCTTTGAAATACCATACTTTAAATACGAAATCACTTTCTGGGCCTTTCTCAGACTGACCGTCAGGGAAAAACAACTCCTTCCCCATCTTCAACAGGCATTCGTAGTCTGTGTCCTTCGGTACTGACAGCTTTCGCGTCCCACCACCACATTTGGTTCTAACCTGCCTGTAGTTGTGGATCCATCCCAGATCAATTCGTCGAGTACTCTTGACTGCGTTCTTGTTTCCTGCTGTTAGGCTTTGTCTTGAACTGGATTCCACTAGTTCACCTTCGCTGGAGTCCTCTCTAGACTTTTCTTTGGTCCGCATTTTCATCTTCTTTCTTAATTTCTTGGAGATGTCCATTTTCCTTTTCATAGCACCCTGCTGTGTTGTTCTTGTGGAATCAAGGTGTCTGTTGAGGATAACTCTATCACCAAGGGCAGGCAGATAGCTAGCAAGAGCTTCGTTATCCAATGACATTATGGTCTCTGCATCAACCTGTCAACATAACAAAAAGAACAAATTAGGTTAGGCATACATTTGAAAAAGCTAAATTGATGTGCATTGTGGACAATAGGGGTATAGTTCATAAATGGAAGCCTTGAAGCGTATAGCAAAACACATTTTAAAAATGTAGTTTATCTTGTTTGGAACACCTACTAGGCCTATCTTCTTTAGACAAGTTTATAATGAGATAGCTAAGTCGTTGGAACGAGATAAACTTAGTGGAGCTACATTTTTATTTCTGTTTTTGCTTCACGCTTCAGGGCCTTCAAGGGACTGGTGTATTACTTCTTTGTGTGTAACAAACTGATGAATATTTATAGAATTACCCTTTCCCTGCCTCTCAAAGTGTCATTATTCCCAGGCTTGTTCAGATGTGCTTCATTCTGAAAAGAGAAAGAGGATGTGTTGACAGCCAGGAAGATTGTACAACCATAAAAATATAAACAGCAACATTCGCTAGACAGGACTGAGTTACTCATCAGTAAAATATATTCATACATGTAAATGAAACCAAAAGGAACAAGTGATTTTATTCTGAAATAATTAGTCTCACTACAGTTGAACATACGGTATCGATTATGGAGGTGATTATTTACACCTGAGCTAATATATGATTGGCAAAGGGGTTGGCCACTTATTTAACCAATATATTATATAATTTTAATTTTAATAATCAATATAATTTTCCATATATCATAAGCTATATATCATTCATTTAAATGTCCAAAAATTAATACATTTCAAAAGCAATTACAAGACCAAGAACAATAACTTTTCAACCATAACATTAAGCCTTTTGACTATCTCTCTCTCTCTCTCTCTCTCTCTCTCTCTCTCTCTCTCTCTCTCTCTCTCTCTCTCTCTCTCTCTCTCTCTCTCTCTCTCTCTCTCTCTCTCTCTCTCTCTCTCTCTCTCTCTCTCTCTCTCTCTCTCTCTCTCTCTCTCTCTCTCTCTCTCTCTCTCTCTCGCACGCACGCACGCACGCACGCACACACACACACACACACACACACACACACACACACACACACACACACACACACACACACACACACACACACACACACACACAGATAAGGGCACTGTCAAACTATATGAAATACAATAACAACCCAGTTGATCGTAGGTTCTCCTCCATCACCTCCACCAGGCTCGGTTTTGATCTGCTCAGCTGTATTGGTATTGGGTAAAAAGTCCCTCGCGTCATCAGGTTGGGTTTGAAACAGATGAGGCTGGGGTGGATCCTGATCACAGTCTCTTTGCACACAGGGAGGACGCGGAGGTCGACTGATGAATTGTTTAGTGTCAAACTCTGGAAGCGGCTCCTCCTCTTTCAGTGTGGACCCCTCTTCACAGACAAGCAACGACAACTGGCTGGGGTATACTCTGTTTAACTTAATATCGGGTTTTAAAACCAAATCCAGCATCTGACGTAGGCGCTCATTCTCTTCTTTTGAACGGGAGAGTTCGACCTGGTATTCAACTATCGTTTTTTCGATTACCGCCGATATCTCCACAGCAGCCGCTGTCAATCGCTCAGCAAGATACACATTTAATGACTGTACTTTGGACATTTTGAAAACATGCGAGATTTTGCAATGCATATGCAGTAGACGAGACGAGTAAACCACGAATTCTTCCTTCTTCTTTTTCTTTGGGGTTTAACGGCAGCAGCTTGCGTCCTTGGTGTTGCATTACTGCCATCTTCTGGAAGGAGTTAACTCCTACAGTGTTCGGTTTGTGAGAGTACATTTTATTAATGACAAGTAGTCGTTGCAAGGCCGGTTAGCTCAGTTGGTTAGAGCGTCGTGCTAATAACGCGAAGGTCGCGGGTTCGATACCCGTACTGGCCACTCCTTTACTGCATTTCGTTGGTAATTGTACTCTGCAATAACAATACAGTTGAATCTAATCTAATACATTATACGTATGCCTCGTATACTATCCATTAGAATATAACATACTCACACACTCTCAAGGTCAGTTTGTAGCAACTTTATTATGCCAGGAACATATTCTACTTTTCACAGTAGTTCTACAAATTCTAAATTCCAGGAAAGGATGAGTATCTATGAACCATTTTCTTCTTTATATAAGGTTTGGACATGGACATAAATGAGGTGACGTCATTCACACATCATCTTCCCTAAAAGGCACAACATCATTGTTGATGTTCTCTGTTTAGAGGTGAAAGAAACATCCTCATACTGAATTGCAAAGGGACAGGCAATCTATTCAAAGATGCATAGTCATAATCATGTGTCTCAGCTAAAAAACAAAATCATACATGGAGGAAGGAATCAGCAGATATAGCAGCTTTGCAAACTGTGAACTAATGTTTCCACACACATTATGTGGGGCTCAGTGGAGGCTCCTCCATAGAGGTGGAGGAGGCCTGGTCTCCCCAATAATTTGAGAGAAGAGAGAGAGATTTAAAAAAGCAATAATTATATTTTTTATCAGACACACAACATACAATTCAGAACAATACTTCATCCATTTCTAATATTTATCCTGCAGAACAGCACTCATACACGCGTGTGGCGGAAAAAGGTACTACACGGAGGCCAGGCCTCCTGTCGGAAAGTGGTTTCTCATTGATTGATTGATTGAAAACTTTATTAGAAGATTTGCAGAAGTAGGTACATGAAAGTACATATTACATACAAGGTCAACTAACAGGATAAAAACCCAAGAAAGCCACTGGCTTATTTCAATTGGGGTCCTTGATTCTCAATTCATCGTTACATGTAAGACAGACAAAAAAACTAGTACTATCTACAAGATAATACAGACAAATAACTATTACTATCTACAAGATAAACATACATCCATCATGGGAAGAACAATACAACAAAACATAAGGTATGTACAGCGGGTAGGACAGGTGGGGACATACACCACAGGTGGGGGCGGGGGACAAAACACAAAGTATGTACAGTGGGTAGTTCGGGTCTTTTAATCTGATTTTTGATTTAGAGGGTCCAGTTACGGATTGCAGCCTCCTGTAAATGTTTTTTGAGAGTGGTTTTGAAGGTGGGCAGTGTTTTGCACTCCTTTAAGATTATAGGAAGGGCGTTCCACATTTTTACTGCATAGTTTGCAAACGAGTTTAACCCCTTGTTTGTGGTGCAACGCGGTTGAACGTGGTTCGTGGAGCTTCCTCTGGTGTTGTATGTGTGGACGTTGTTCACTTTTTGGAAGTATGTTGACAGGTACTTGGGTGTCTTTGTGGTGTAGCGTATCTTGAAGACCAGGCCCAGTGCAAGCTGCTGCACTCTGTCAACTACTCGTAGCCAATCAAGGCTCAAAAAATGAGCAGCGGTTAGATGTGTCCTAGGGTTGAGGCCTAGCAGAAGCCTAACCAGTTTATTTTGGGCTGTCTGGAGTCTTGTTTTATGGGCCTTTGTGGTTCTATAGTACCATGATGTTACGGCATAGTCGAAGTGACATTGAATGAGAGCTCCTGATAGGGTCCTCAGTGTGTTTTTACTGACAAGTGAGGATATCCTGTACAAGAATCTAGTTCTATGGTTCACTTTTTTGATTACTTTTGCTGCCATTTTATCTCCGGAAAGATTTGCCTCTAAGATGGAGCCCAGGTATGTAATATCCTCTTTTCTTGTGATATTAATGTTACCCACTTTTATTTTAAAATTTTCAGCCTTTCTGAGTTTAGATGGGGATCCGTATAGGATGGTTTCAGTTTTACCTAGGTGTATTGATAGTTTATTGTCAGCTAGCCAGATGCAGATTCTACGCAGTTCAGTGCTTAGCGCTTTTTCCACCTGCAATATGTCCCTGTCAGAGACCAGCAGAGCCGAGTCATCCGCGAACAGGAACAAATTGCAATCACATGCTGATGACATGTCATTCATATATATTAGGAACAGTAAAGGTCCCAATATGCTTCCTTGTGGAACGCCGCAGGTCACTGGGAGGGGGGGGACAGTGTTCCGTTCACACTAACCACCTGTTCCCTCCCCTCTAAGTAGGATTGCATCCAGCTCACCGATGTTCTATCGAACCCAATTGCTTTCAGTTTATCTAACAATATGTGGTGATCTACTGTGTCGAAGGCCTTCTGGAGGTCCAGCATGACCATGCCGCAGTACTTGCCCGAGTCCACCTCATGGTTGATGTGGTCGTTCAAATAGAGAAGGCATGTGTCAGTGGAATGGGATGTTCTGAATCCTGATTGAAATTCATACATCAGATTTTTTTCGGTAAGGTACCTATCAACCTGTTCATAAACTATTTTTTCCATAAGTTTCGAGATGGAATTAAGAATAGAAACAGGTCGGTAGTTGCCTGGGTCTAATTTGCTTCCTTTTTTATACAGTGGGGTTACCCTTGCTATTTTAAAGTCAAGGGGGACGTGTCCCTGTTTGATGGAGAGGTTTATTATGTGGGTGATGATTGGGGTAATGGAGGCAGCTGAGTCTTTTAGAAATCTGGCTGGAATATTGTCATGGCCCGTGGCCTTTTCTGAGTGTAGAGCGCCCAGCTTTTTAAACACCTCATCGTTTGACACCATGGAGAGTTTAAAATCATCTTTGCGTACACCCAGTTTATTGTAGAACGCACGGATGTGCTCTACACCATAACGCCCTGAGTGGGGTGGTAGATTGTTAACTAATTTAGTGGCTATGGTTGTAAAGAAAGTGTTTAAGCACTTAGCCACATCCAGCTTGTCTGTAAGGAGAGAATCTCCAGATTTTATGCTGATGTTTGTAGACCTGGTTTTGAGTTTTTGACTGCAACCTAGTTGGCTATTAAGTAGCTTCCAAAGGTCACGTGGTTTGTTTAAGTTTTCTTCGATTTTGTTATCGAGGTATTCTTTCTTAGCAGATTTGGTCATGGTAATTACCTGATTGCATAGTTTGTTGCATTGTTTTTTAATTTTCTCAAAGTGGGTTTTGAGATCTTCGTTTAAGTGTTTCACTAATTTTGATTTGCATTTTTGAACTTCAGAGCATTTTAGGTCTCTGACTTTCATAGCATTTAGAATGTCCGAATTCATCCATGGTTCCGATCGGGCTTTAACCCTGGTGGTTCTCATGGGGGCTATACTGTCAATAATATTTAGGAATTTGGTTTTGAAACCTAGCCATGCCTCTTCAACCTGTGTGCATTTTAGTTCATCTAACCAGTCTTGATTCTCCAGTTTATGGTTTAAGGCCTCACTAGAATAGGATTTAAGGGATCTAGTGGTTACAGTTTTATGACCGCCAGCCTTGGGTTTATGTTTTTTACGAGTGCAAAAGATCATGTAATGATCACTTAGCCCACATACAATAACCCCACTCTTGGAGATTTTGGACTCATCCGATGTTAGAATGAGATCTATGGTGGTTTGAGTAGAAATACACACCCTAGTGGGTTTGGTAATTTGTTGACGGAGACCGTGTAATTCAGAAAACCTAGTGAAGGATTTGAAAACGGATGCTTCATTTCTGAGCATGTCCGTGTTCCAATCCCCAATAAGAATCTTTTCCACACAGTCATAGAAGTCAATGTAATGCAATTTTTTTCATGGCAATATGTGATTGGCCAAATCACTGAAAATGGGTGGGAACAGGAGGCCTGGCCTCCGTGTAGTACCTTTTTCCGCCACACGCGTATGAGTGCTGTTCTGCAGGATAAATATTAGAAATGGATGATGTATTGTTCTGAATTGTATGTTGTGTGTCTGATTGACATAGTGTTTGAGTGCTTTTGACATGTCATTGATTGTATGTAGTATGTTGTGGTGAATGTTGTGAGCCTGAGCAGAAGGAATAATAGCTGCTGCAGGCGGACCAGAGATTCATGCCAATTGTTTTGTTTATTTGATGACCCATTGTGCAGGCAATAAAAGCTGCTTCATCCACCATCCTGAGAGTGTCCCAATCCCTTCAGTACCGCCAAACACAAATAAATAATTTGTAACAAAGACAGATAAGAAGAACAGGGAACATACCATCGCGAGTGAAGCGAGCAAGCGGAAATTTTTTTGGCCTCCTCAATTCTGGAAGTCACCAGCCTCCACTGGTGGGGCTATACTTAACGTGAACAGAATAGGCCTGCTGATCTCCATAAGACACACAAATAATATTAAGATGAGCTTCAGAGAAAGTCCATCTCCATACCCATAAACAGTAGGCCTGTTTAGTAGACCTACCTCAAATACAAATGGTGAATGCAGGCATGGACCCCGCTACCTTTGGTATGCTAAGCAAGCACTCTACCATTTGAGCCACTCCTTTTTAAAGGGTTCCATGTCCCCCTGCAGCTATCTTGAAATAACTCGTCAAGTCTAGATAAAGACCTTCAACATCGATCATACCGACGGATCCCTCAACAGGTGATGTTCCTCACCTGTTATCAGCTCAAGGGCCATTGGCGCCACCTGGTGGTGGTGTTGAGTCACTCCTCTGGCTTGGCTCAGACCATTGCACATACTCTTTTACTGATTAATAACTGTATGATGCAGCTGTGTGTTATGTAATGTGTGTAATGCAGTGGTTCTGTCATTTAGGTACTCCTCTGACATTTTACATCAGATATTACATTCTCTTGTCAGTTTAGCATGTTTTATACAGTACATACATTTATACATCTATTCAATTTAGTTTTGTGTGTGCGTGTGCGTGTGTGTGTGTGTGTGTGTGTGTGTGTGTGTGTGTGTGTGTTGAGGGGCTGTCTCAGTGGTCTTCTATGCCAGAGGAGCACTTCACCATCTTCCAGACACGTCTGAAGAACCTCCGAGCTCCTCCCTTCTTCTTCTTCTTCTTCAGTTTGAGCCGGTCGGCTCCATCCTCTGCGAAGAAAGGACAAGTTACTTGAGTATTCTTCCATTTAGTATATTATTCATTCTACTGTTTAGACACAATGATTGGTGAGTATTTTTCTATTTTTCATGAGGCTAACTTGTTGCCCGATTTTAGAAAATTAACAGTAAAAGTAACCCACCACTGGAATCAATAGCCTTGAGCTATCGCCTCCCCAAATCAGGAAGGGGAATTAGCACAAATGGAATGAGTTACGGTAGTAGTGGTTATTTGAAAACAGATGCAGGGGGACATGGAACCCTGCAAAAAAAGATAGTGGCCAGTACGGGTATCGAACCCGCGACCTTCGCGTTATTAGCACGACGCTCTAACCAACTGAGCTAACCGGCCATGCGCCTCACATGGTGATGGTTTTGTTAAGACAGCGCGCAATCGCAGAAATGCAAGTCAAAAACTAAAATGTATTTAAACGTTCTTCTGTGGCGTTTAGATTGTTACATGTATGCTTGTGCTTCTCCACCAAGTATTAAATAAATGTCAGTTAGCGTATTCAAAGATCTCATTATTTAATCTCATTACAAACCTGAAAAATTGCGTTGCTGTGGAAGAAATTACACATAGGCTATATCTAACAAACGGCCAAACTAGATCAACGTCCTTACGGCACAGCAACATATGGAAGAATATAGCTGACCTAATTCAAATGCTAATGCAATATGAGATTGCAATTGCATGTTCCACTTTTGCATGCATTCTTTCAGACAATATTCAAATTCAAATGCAATTCTAATGATTTGCATTTTCATTTTCATGTACCCGATGTGCACATTCGCTGTCAATATTAAAATTATAATGCAAAGCCATTTGACATTTAATTTCCAAAGTCATGCGCTGCTCTGCAGCTGACAAAATTTCAAAAGTTCATTCTAATGTGCAAATGACTTTGCAATCCCAAAATAGCATATTCATTTGCCACTTTTGCCTGCGTTATTTGAGTCAATATTCAAATTGTAATGCAATAATGTGATACGCAATTGCATTTACATGTTCTAGGAAACACATCCGCTTTACAGCTGACAACATTCAAACTCTCTATGCAATTCGGTGATACGCAATTGCATTTACATGTTCTAGGAAACACATCCGCTTTACACAGGGGTGAAAGTGGTTTGAGTTTCTTACAGGAACGATAGGCTACTACCCCAACCTTCATCGTTTCATATTGTTCTCCTCCTGCCCCCAGCTTCATGCATCCCTGAACACACACATCGTGGTGTTGGTGTCGAAATTAGAAACACTTTAGGGCTGCCAAGTTTCACCAAAAGTTTGGAGTGAGAGTTTTTGGTGGTGGAGCGACCCAAAACTGTGCACGTTTTGGTAGCGGCGGCCCCTCTCTCCCACACAATTATTTGTGCTAGTTTTCTGCAATTTTAAACCAGCACAAGAAATGAAAATAATTGGAACATTTGATAAAACAAGAGAAATTCAGATAATATATCTTAAGTCTTAATAAACAAATACAGTAGCCTACAGAGTCTAAAACAAAATTGGGCCTCATCAAGTGAACTCAACCCCTTGGTCAGCAGCAGAAAGACCCGTGGTCATCATCTTATATACAGTGCATTGCTCATAGATGGCTATCATGTTATACAGTACATACCAGGGTTTTTTCATGGGTCAGAATCAAGCCTTGGAGGTTGATGTTGTGCGCGCAGTGCGCCCAAATTTTCTTTGAGGGACCCCCAATTGTTGTATTTGTATTGTAAATTGTAATTATTATTAATAATAATAATAATACGATGCGATTTGAAAGTACCAGTAGGCTACCAGATACGTATGCACATATTTTGCTACCAGGGTTGCCAGATGGAATTGACCATTTCCAGCCCAACCAGTCTAAAAGCTGTCGAATCCACCCGTCCAGTGTGACCAAAAGTAGCCCAATCTGGCAACACGGCTTGCTTATGGCAGCATATAGTGGACTAAATTCAAATGTTAATGCAATTTGAGATTGCATTTGCATGTTCCACTTTTGCATGCATTCTTTCAGACGATATTCAAATTCAAATGCAATTCTAATGAGTGGATGTGTTTCCTAGAACATATAAATGCAATTGCTAATCACATTATTGCATTACAATTTGAATATTGACTCAAATAACGCAGGCAAAAGTGGCAAATGAATATGCTATTTTGGGATTGCTTAGTCATTTTCACATTAGAATGAAAATGTGAATTTTGTCAGCTACAAAGCGGATGTGTTTACTAGAACATGTAAATGCAATTGCGTATCACATTATTGCATTACAATTTGAATATTGACTCAAATAACGCAGGCAAAAGTGGCAAATGAATATGCTATTTTGGGATTGCATAGTCATTTTCACATTAGAATGAACTTTTGAATTTTGTCAGCTACAAAGCAGAGCATGACTTTGAAAATTAAATGTCAAATGGCTTTGCATTATCATTTTAATATTGACAGCGAATGTGCACATCAGGTACATGAAAATGAAAATGCAAATCATTAGAATTGCATTTGAATTTGAATATTGTCTGAAAGAATCCATGCAAAAGTGGAACATGCAAATGCAATCTCAAATTGCATTAACATTTGAATAAAGTCCACTATATGCTTCCATACGGCGCGACTGTAATCCCGGTCGGACTGTCTCAGTGCCCAGTGCTGCCCACCCAACCACGTCGCGTCGTGTCGGGTCTACTGTAAAGCGGGTTAACATGTCCTTTTCAAAGGTATTAAAATAGACGCAAGGAAACATAACGTCAGCCATGTGTTTCCTTGTTGGAAATTATGGATCGTGAATCGTGATTGCTTCTGCACTCTGCAGCAATCGGATTTTGATTGACAGGCAGCTGCATCTCTTCCCCCAACGGCGTTCCGGCACAGAAAGTCTTGCCGGAACGCAGCACCGGACCGTTCCGGCCCACTTTCACCTATGGCTTTACAGCTGACAAAATTCAAACTCTCTATAGCCCTGTCCGGACGGCATATAAATTACCTGAGGACCTCTGTAATATTTTTTTACCCTAGGACCCCAGTGATTTTAATGACCTATCCGGATGGAATAAAAAATCTCCATGCATGTTTGCGTTTCGCGTGCAAGCTACCATTTAACATCACAGAAGAAGAAGCTGTTCCTGCCGGATATTTTGTCAGACCCACAACACAACGCACGTGTAGCAACAACAAGTCATGTGATTGGACAAGAGGCATTCCATGACTGCTGATCAGATTTCCAGAGCGAATTTACGAACGCAGCCGACACCACACGCAGACTCGTTTTTTTCATAACACGAAACTTTACGTTTTAAAGTACCCACTCGATATAATAAACAGCAGTTTAACGATCACGAAATACTCATCATTTGTAAATACTTTCGTTTTGGGATGTGTTCGCGTTTGGGGCTGTGTGAGCATCTAATTGTGCCCAGTGAGCAATTTTACGTTGATTAGACGTCTAAACAACGTCTAAATGGCCCGTAGACGTCTAGGCGAAATCGAGGCTAAATATCAGCCATTTTGGAAATTTAAAAAACGTCTATGTTTAGACGTTGAAATGCCGTTGAAACATAGACGTTGTTTCCCTGTCTATGTTTCAACGGCATTTCAACGTCTAAACATAGACGTTGTTTCAATTTCCAATTTGGCCTATATTTAGACCTTGAAATGCCGTTGAAATATTATGTTCCTGGAGGTACTGCAATACCAGGTCGATGCGTGGTGTGGACGGAGCAAGCCCCTATTCCATCTCCCTGCTCCAAAAATCAATTTAATATAACGTCTATCAGATATTAAACTGATAAGAACAGATACACTTGATCTTAGCCAAAAGGCCGAGAAGCGATACCCGCGATGGTTTCGAGGGAGGGTAGTCATTCTCTGGCACGTCAATGTAGGTCACGGTTTAACCACAACAAGTTTCTATAGGCATTCCACTATATAATAATAATAGAAAATAGTGTTTTAACAATAATAATGTAGTGCCAATGTACAAAACATCCCAAAAATACTACTTTTCACTGTTCCAACCGGGAAATTCAATACGCCCCATGGTCACGTGGTCCCGTCTCCAATCGTAGCGAAAGAAAGCGAAAGAAAGCATTTGTTAACCAAAATTACATTAACCGCAAACTGGAAATAATAACCAACCGGTTACATGTAGCAAAACGTAATGCGATTATTATGTGACGTTTTTTCAATTTTCAGGGTTGCAGAAGGCCTCTGTGAAGCAAATGCTCAAAAAATGCCCCCCAAATCCATGTGAGTTTGGTCACAATGTTGGTTCACCCATCTCAATTTAATAATTAATTTGTATTTAAGAAAGCACATTTTAACGATATTTCCTTTTAACGATCAGTTTCTATGGACCTCTTTGAATTAAAAGAAAAGGACAAAGAAGAATATGCCTGTAAGCAATGCGTTTGTATTTTTAAAATATAACTGGTCTTTCCTCTCATTCTGTGCTACTTGTTCCTGTTTAAAGTTGTTCATGTGCTTTGATCTTTGTTTGAAAAGCCACTGATGACTCTACAATGATAGACTCTCCTCTGCAGTCATCAACACCAGGTACTATGACTATTTTTCTATATAATCTCAATTCAGTTCATGTAGTGTGTTGCCGATTTGTCTTCCCAGCCTCATAGTCATAGAGTAGAGCGTAAGGACAATAGAATGGGTTTAATAACGGTTTTAATGCATTTGAGATAAGTAGAAAATATGTTTAGACACAGACCGCATTTATCTGGGTTAAAGGACAGCGACGTATAGACGCAATTTAAACCACCACTTCCGCATGAATAACTATGCTAGACTACATGGAATCTCAGACTAAATGACGGTCTGGTACATATTTTGACAATCTACAGGCGTTTAGGGTATTAATTTAAACTCAACGTGCTGCTAGACTAAAACAGGTTTAGACACAGACCGCATTTATCTGGGTTAAAGGACAGCGACGTATAGACGCAATTTAAACCACCACTTCCGCATGAATAACTATGCTAGACTACATGGAATCTCATACTAAATGACGGTCTGGTACATATTTTGACAATCTACAGGCGTTTAGGGTATTCATTTAAACTCAACGTGCTGCTAGACTAAAACAGGTTTAGACACAGACCGCATTTATCTGGGTTAAAGGACAGCGACGTATAGACGCAATTTAAACCACCACTTCCGCATGAATAACTATGCTAGACTACATGGAATCTCATACTAAATGACGGTCTGGTACATATTTTGACAGTCTACAGGCGTTTAGGGTATTAATTTAAACTCAACGTGCTGCTAGACTAAAACAGGTTTAGACACAGACCGCATTTATCTGGGTTAAAGGACAGCGACGTATAGACGCAATTTAAACCACCACTTCCGCATGAATAACTATGCTAGACTACATGGAATCTCATACTACATGACGTCTGGGACGTATTCTGACAGTTTAGAGGGGTTTAATAACGGTTTTCATGCATTTAAGATAAGTAGAAAATATAGCCGTAATATAGCTGGTCTATATTGGTTTATATTGTAGACGCGAGGTTGAAAAGACGTCTATTGCTCACTGGGTGTGTAGTTATGTGTTTCTAGCATGTCGATGTTCTATCAGAATGTTTTGATGTTATTAAAATTAAGAAGATGAATGGCTGAAATGGCGCAAAGCGGGGAAAAACAGATACGAGATCTAAAGTCTCGAACGATTATATTTCAAAACAAACTTTAACTCCCCGAGGGCTCATTCATTCATTCATTCATTCAAGGACCTTCGCCTGTACAGGGGTGTGGAAAACGAAGGTTTCTGCCGAATGCTGCTAACACTGGAACCACGTTATGAAATATCAGTTAACAGATATTGGGATGTATCGTTGATGAATTTTCTCTTACAATGTATAGATTATCGGGGGGTAATATTGTACGGTTATCAATACGTCAGTTACCTTGCGATTCCCACCCCTAACTTCAGCCCTGTGTGTTGTCAGACACGATTTATAGAGTGCTAGATCCAGACCATACAAACTGCACAGTTTACAAGCTAATGTTAGGTCAATTCGCTAGAACTGGTTCAGAAGAAGAAATCAGTCCATCGTCAC
The DNA here is from genome assembly GCF_963989245.1 of Nansenia antarctica. Lineage (NCBI taxonomy): Eukaryota > Metazoa > Chordata > Actinopteri > Argentiniformes > Microstomatidae > Nansenia > Nansenia antarctica. Next base: position 50,327,255 of record NC_137688.1, on the reverse strand, counting down.
TTGTCGTCGTCGATTAACCTTTTAGGTGGTTTGGTTATCCGCTAGTGGAGATTCAAGGGAGTTAATAATGTCATCCACATCCATTGTTTGCACAGAGCTACCCCGGTCAAAACGGTAAATTCTAGTATTAATATTGCGCAAAATCATGCAATACTGACATGTCGATCCGGACGGTAATAAAATTACCTGAGGACCTCAGGGTTTGCTGAAACACAGTAGGTAATTCCAGCCGGAATAATTACTGGGGTCCCTGGAGTAAATCACTGACATGGTCGGTCCGGACGGCATATAAATTACCGAATTACCCCAGGTAAAACATATATTACCGAGGTCCTCAGGTAATTTATATGCCGTCCGGACAGGGCTTATGTCTATGCAATTCGAACGCATCCGGGTACTTTGCTCTCCCGTCATGTCCACGCCCCTTTTTGGGTGATAGAAGGGGAGAAGTTTGACTGGCGGTCAATGGAAATTTCTGGTCTTTGCTACTTTAATCCGATAAAATAAGAAAACCGTAGTGCTTTTTAGATATTAGGAGCCCAAATCTACGGAGCCCCTCTGGGGTCACCTAGGAGAAGAAAAAAAAAAAGAGTAAACTGTGCGCACAGTTTAGTAAACTGTGGCCTCAGATTCATAAACTGTGCGCACAGTTTAGTAAACTGTGGCCTCAGATTCATAAACTGTGCGCACAGTTTAGTAAACTGTGGCCTCAGATTCATAAACTGTGCGCACAGTTTAGTAAACTCACTCCGCAAATCACTCCGCCCGCAAATCACTCCGCAAATCAGGGCTCCCTACTCCTGCCCGTCCGCGGCGCATGTTTGGCAGGTTTATACAGTCAGCATCCCACTTTCCCAAAATTCACGTTGTTGTAACTGGTAAGTAGACTAATGTTATAACCTACATAAATTACACTTATTTACATTCATCCAGGATTCTATTACTGTAACCGAATACCGAAATCTGAAGCAAGCCACTGACATTTCGGGGACATTTTCCTGTTCCTTTGAAGTCTGTTCAGTGCTGTAAAAATGTATTGACTAATACTAATCAGTCAATTAATTGACTAATGGGTGGCATCCATACCATTTTGTGTTGTCTTTAATAGGTGCAGACCTCCTGGTTGCCAAGGAAATCCACATCCGATTTGTTGAGCCTAAGAGTACCTTTACAAGAAGCCTCCAGTCCCACACATGTGGGTGTGTGTTAGAAGTCCCAAACAACTATGGATCATACCTTGAATTGGCAGAAGAGTTCACCAGCGTCCTTGATGCAAACGTGTGGGTGATGGACATTATTTAGTGGTAAGTGTCAGGTGTGTGAGTTCAATGTACATGATTGGGTATGTACATCTACAACTGCATGTAGCTCATGTTATGCTTCTCTATTCTACTGTAGGTAATTCACCATCTCTCTGGAGGTCCCCAGGAAACGGTGTTGTTGTGGCAGAATGGCACCTTCATTCTCTCTCTTTCCGTAATTCTGCTTACCCTGAGTTTCTTTCATGTTATGTTATTAATAGTATATCAGGGTCCTCAAACAGCATGCACATTCGTCAATTATTCAACAAAAAAGGGGACTTTATTTATTTTTTGTACATTCATTTTATTATTTCCACTGCCAGGGTTCAGTTTACCCTGGGTTAGTTTCATGTTTAACAGCATATCAGGGTTCTGATTAACAGTATATCAGGGTGCTCAAATAACATGCACAAGTCAATTATTCAACAAAAACGTGGCATTATTCTTTGTCATTTATTTGATTATTTCCAGTGCTAAGGTTCAGCTTACCCTGAGTTTCTTTCATGTTATGATATCAACAGTATATCAGAGTTCTCAAATAACATGCACATTAGTCAATTTATTAAACAACAATGTTTTGACTTTAATTTTGTTTGGCCATTTATTTGATAATTTCCACTGCTAAGGTAAATGCATTCTATTCTGTAGTTTTACTCAAGATACTGACATCCCAGGTGTTGTGTACCTACTGTGGTTAGTAGGCTACTCAAATAAACACGGAGAAACGGACTGTAGTTTACTAGTTTCTTTACTTGGAGAAATGGCACTGTTACATTGCATGTCACTTCCTACATAGGAATGCTGGGAGGTACGTCCAACAGGTACGTAATCACGTAGTGACGTAACATACTCAGGCCAGGTAGAATAAACAATGCTAGAGCAATAGATGCAAACCCAAATACTCTACAACTCCTCCCCTTCTAGATAACAACAACATTAACACCATAGCATTTACTAGGTTGAACATAACTAACAATACCCTTGCTTTAAACGGATAACTAAACACACTAGTGTCTTATTCAGAGAGATAGTTTGTCTGGAGGTCTGTGGGTGTGTGTTGGATAACGTCTCTCCTCCGGGGGTGTGACCCCCGGGCTCGCACCACCAGCAGGGAGACCCAGGCGTGGGGTCAGGGGCCGACCAGGGCTAGGCAGACACCCCGTTACACGGTCGGAGGTCGGCAGGCCCAGGCTCTCCTGAGCAGTGTTGGAGGTAGGCAGGCTCAGGCTCTCCTGAGCAGCGGTGATACGTGCAGCAGGATCCACCACCTCTTCTGCAGTGCGTACCTCTGACCTCCGTAGTTGGTCAAGGTGGCGTCGCCAGACAGTGTCAGGAGCTACTTCTACAGTGTAGGACAAGGGCCCTTGTCTTTCTTTGATTATGCCGGGCACCCACTTGTGTTCTCCACGGTAATCCCTGGCCAGCACAGTCTGTCCAATCTCTAGTTGACGTGTTTCCCTGTCGTGCGCCCTTAGACCCTGTCTGATCTGCCGATCCATTACAGTCCGCCGCAGATTTGGCTTAAGCAAGTCCAGTCTTGAGCGTAACCCACGTCCCAGGAACAGCATGGCGGGTGTCCGGTTGGTAGTAGCGTGAGTGGCGTTATGGTAGGCAAACAGGACATTGGCCAGCTTCTGACGTAGAGAGAGAGAGGCATCTGCCATAGCTCGCAGACCTTGTTTTAGGGTTTGTACGAACCTCTCGGCGAGCCCGTTGGTAGCCGGATGATAGGGGGCTGATGTTATGTGGCGAATTCCATTGAGCTTCAGGAACATCTGGAATTCATTAGCCGTGAATGCTAACTTCACAGGCAAGGAGGGGTCGTAGTGTGTGAGTACTGTCTCCGATGTCACAAGCTTCTTCACTTCCTGGAAGGCCTGTTCACATTCTGTGGTCCATTTCCATTTCCGTTCTGCCTGAAGTAGTTGGTTCAACGGGTAGAGCACCGTGGACAGGTTAGGCATGAACCGGTTGTAGTAGTTGATGAATCCGAGAAACGACCTCAGCTGCTGTACATCCTGTGGCTGAGGAGCCTCCATGACGGCCTCGATTTTCTCTTTGCATCTATGCAAGCCCTGTGCATCGATGGTGTGGCCACAGTATGTGATACATGATTTAAAAAACTCACACTTGTCACGTCTGGCCCGGAGTCCGTAGTCTTGAAGTCTCTGTAAGACCTTCTGGAGGTTCTCCAGGTGTTCGTTATCGTTGGCCCCCGTCACAATGATATCATCTAAGTAGCACTGTGTGCCTGGAATCCCTTGTAACACCTGATCCATGGCTCGCTGCCATATGGCCGGGGCAGAGGCCACTCCGAAGACCAGCCTGTTGTATCGGTACAGGCCTTTCAAAGTGTTTATCGTCAGGAACATCTTTGAGTCTTCTTCTATCTCCATCTGTAGATAGGCTTCAGCCAGGTCCACCTTGGTGAACCGTTTTCCACCGGCCAGGTTTGCGAAGATGTCCTCAATCCTGGGTAATGGATATTGTTCTGCTTGTAGCACAGGATTGATGGTGATCTTGAAGTCTCCACACAGCCTCACTGCCCCTGACTTCTTTGCTACTGGGACAACGGGTGTGGCCCATGGACTCCAGTCTACCTTGGACAGGATCCCATCAGCTTCCAGGCGGTCCAGCTCAGCTTCCACTTTCTGTCGTATGGCGTATGGAACTGGGCGTGCTTTGTGGAAACGTGGGTTGGCTCCGTCTTGGAGAACGATTTTTCCCTTGATGTGTTTTAATGTCCCGATGCCGTCTTGGAATACAGGTGCTGCGGCATCCAAGACTTTCTCCAGTTTCACCTCTGTGAACTTGTGAGTGGGGTTTGGCGCCACCTGCAGGCTCTTAATGGATTTCCAGTCCAGCTGCAGCTTCCTCAGCCAGTCTCGCCCCCACAACGCTGGTCCTCCTCTTCTTACGACGTACAAGTCCAAAATGCGTTGTTGACCATTGTGTTGTACATCCACAGGCAGTACTCCGAGGGGCTTGATTTTCTCTCCAGTGTATGTTTTTAGGAGGATAGATGATGGGTTCAGCTTCTGGTCTCCAAAGTACTTCACAAAGTCAATGTGTGCCATCACTGACACTGCAGAGCCGGTATCCAGTTCCATTTGTACTTGTTTGCCATTCACCTGTGGTGCAAGCCAGATAGCTTCCCTGCCGCCTCCTTTGACATGGTAAACATCCAAGCTATTGGTATGTTCACTCTCCTCGTCTGACTCGTCGTCTGCAGCCTCCTCCATGTTGTGCACTTTCCTGTTCTTTTGCGCACTCCACTGTGTCTTTTTTTCATTTTTGTACACTCTTGATTTTCCAGAGCGACACACCCTCTGGATATGTCCAGTTTTGTTACATAGTCTGCAGACTTCGTCTTTAAACCTACACTGTGATGGGGAATGTGAGCCCCTCCCACACCTGTAACACAGTTCTTGCTCTCTTGTTTGTGTGACGGTTGCCATTTTGTTTACATTTACTGCCTTTACTCCTGTCTGCAGTTCAACAGCATCCCTGGCTGCTGTTTCCATTGAGACTGCGATTTCCACTGCCCTTTTGAACGTGAGGCCGGCCTCTGTTAGCAGTCTCTTCTGTATGGCCTCACCAAGAATGCCACATACCAAACGGTCTCTCAACGCATCATTCAGTCCATTTGCAAATTCACAATGTTCAGTGAGTCTCTTCAGCTCAGCCACGTAACTGACTATGGATTCACCCTCATGTTGATTTCGTCTATGGAATCTGAAACGTTCAGCAATTAGTAGTGGTTTTGGGGATAAATGTTCTTTCATTACCTCCACCAGTTGCTGGAATGTTTTTACGGAAGGCTTTTCTGGGGCAGTTAAGCTGCGCAACAGGCCATATGATTTCCCCCCCATTGCACTCAGCAACACTGCAACATGTTTGTCATCCTCAATGTCATTTGCCTTGAAATACTGTGAAATGCGTTCCGTATATTCGACCCAGGCATCCGTCGCGCCGTCAAACGGGTCAATTGATCCAATTCTAGCCATCTTGCCACGCTGTATAACTGGATACTTTCACTACTCACGTCGGAGTCTCCATTTGTTGTTCCCGCGAAACAAGTTCGGTCATATCAGAGACAGGGTTCACTTTCCAACCACCTCGTCGCCACTGTTGTGTACCTACTGTGGTTAGTAGGCTACTCAAATAAACACGGAGAAACGGACTGTAGTTTACTAGTTTCTTTACTTGGAGAAATGGCACCGTTACATTGCATGTCACTTCCTACATAGGAATGCTGGGAGGTACGTCCAACAGGTACGTAATCACGTAGTGACGTAACATACTCAGGCCAGGTAGAATAAACAATGCTAGAGCAATAGATGCAAACCCAAATACTCTACACCAGGTTTGTCCATCACCCTTTCAAAATAACAAGAGTCTGAGTCTATGAAGAGGCTGCTTGGAGCTGGCCCATGTGAATGTATTCCAGATCCTGGTGATGGTCCTCATATTAATCTCACTCACTCAACATTTACAAGTGCAGACAATTCTTCCCTCAAGGAAATGTAGAGGTCAATTGCCATGAATGCATCCACAGGAACATGGAGATTGTTTTGTGCCATTATGTGGGTGCACAGGGTGAAAACGTCCTCATCACAAGCTATGTCATGGCGGTGGATACAGTCGCCTTCACAGTTGGTATGATTTTCCTCCGACACTTGACACAGATAATCGCCTGTGCCATACAATTCAGGTATGGTATACATGACATCTGGGCGACCGTGGGGAACAAGCTCATTCCTTGATGGACGAATCAGATGGCTGTTCCAGGTCACCTTAACTGAATCCAATTCATCCTGCGGACATGATCAGAGTAATACCAAATCAAATTACAAAATTGATTACTGGGAAAAGTTTAGGCCTTTTATTAAAGTATAATCATAGGCCTGTTGGTTAGAGTATTTTAGGCTATACATGTCTACACCATCCATTGTTGATGCCACTTACCTGAATCAAACCAAGGAAGCAGAATAAGATAAGGTTCTTGTCCAAGAAGTCACCATCAAACTGACCTTCATCTTTGAGTCTGTGAAGATGTTGGAGCCATAAAAATATAAAATAAAAATAGGTATATAGCCATAAAAATATCTAGCCCAGTCTAAGTAGCCTACATGAAATAAACATCTGTGTAGCCTAATGCAATATATTGGTAAAAATGTCTACAGAATTTCAAAATCTCATCTATAAACGTTGCTGCTTGGGAGCTGGTAGCTAGCCAGACAAATGTCCAGACAATTATTCAACAACCTAACACTCAATGTTCTAATTGGAACGTTTGAATATCCTGAGTGAATGCAAATAAGCCTGTACTTAGGTATAACCATAGCGGGAGGTGCGTTGGCAGGCTGTCGGTTAACATTATCCTAGGCTAGGCTATCAACACTGCTAAATGTCAGTGTAGGCTTGCTTCAGATTTCGGTATTCGGTTACAATAATAGAATCCTGGATGAATGTAAATACGTGTAATTTATGTAGGTTATAACATTAGTCTACTTACCAGTTACAACAAAGTGAATTTTGGGAAAGTGGGATGCTGACTGTATGAACCTGCCGAACATGCGCCGCGGACGGGCAGGAGTAGGGAGCCCTGAGTTTACGACAGGTGCGGAGTGATTTGCGGAGTGATTTGCGGAGTGAGTTTACTAAACTGTGCGCACAGTTTATGAATCTGAGGCCACAGTTTACTAAACTGTGCGCACAGTTTATGAATCTGAGGCCACAGTTTACTAAACTGTGCGCACAGTTTATGAATCTGAGGCCACAGTTTACTAAACTGTGCGCACAGTTTACTCTTTTTTTTTTTTTTTCCTAGGTGACCCCAGAGGGGCTCCGTACAAATCCGATGGCCAGTTAGGCAAACTATTATATAGTGTCGTTGCCGATCAATGAGCGACGTCGTTATATAGAGAAAATTAATGAAATAGGGGTTGATTAATCAGAGCAGTCATACGTCATCTCCCTGTCATCAGGGATTTGTCGATCTTTGATTTGATTTGCCGTGTAAGTCCCCAGATGAGAGTGTTACATTAGTTTTCTCAAGATAGGATAATGAATAAATCTGTTCAATTGGCATTTGCCTACTGTTAATCAGTGCCTACTGTTAATCAGTAGCCTGTATGGTGTATATGAAGATGTTATAGCTAGCTAGCTACGATTTATCATGAAAATAATGAACAGCAAGCTAGATCCAAAACTAGGGCCGGTGGAGGAGGGCAAGTGTCACATTGGACAGACTACCAAAACAGAAAAATAAAGTATCTTAATGACAGCAAAAGTGATGGATGTCAGAAATAGCCTACATTACCTGGAGATTCAATAAGGTACTTTTATATGACAGGATATGGGTTAGGTTTATATGACACATGTAGCGAGATAGATAGAGCCAAAAGTAAAAAGTCGCTGAGAGACGCAACCAGGGTCTGGCTGGTAATTGTATGATGCGCCAAACAATCCGCTGAGATGAAAAGTACGTTTTAGAGCATTTATTGAATAGAACAATCAAACTTGACGACATACAAAAATAATCCATAAGCGATCAAAACCAGAAAAATAACAAACAATGCGTATAGAATATAGAATAGAATAGACTTTATTGTCCTTGTACAGTTGCCTATACAATGACATTGTAGTGGTTCTTCTGAAGGTGCAAAAACAGAAAAACATATTCACATATTCACAAACATATACACATAACATATATATATATAACAAATATTACACACTAGACAAATTCAAAAGCGAAAATGCTATAAAACAAGCTAAGAGACAATGAGGTCCGTGGTGTCAAGTGCAAATAAAGACAACAATATTAAGAAAATAAAAACAACTATAAAAGCAAGCTAAAAGACATGAGGTCAGTGTCTCATCTGGTTCATCAGTGGTTCATCTGCGACATATGCGTATAATGCGGTCAACAAAAATACATCGCTCCCCTTTCTCTCCACTACCGCAATGCAAGGTGCGCAGGTGCTTAAATTACCTTGCAATATCACCCCCCATAACCATATGACTTCTCAATACGGTGATCAAGGCAATAAACAAACAATCAAAGTAGGATTACAGACTTTCAGTCTGCCTCCATCCATGTGGATGAACCACCCAAAGGCCTGAGGTGTTGTCAGAGAGAGCCCCCCCTTGGGCCCCACACCCTTATTTATAAATAGTATGCAAATACAGTCACAGGCAATGGCCTATCACCTTCACTGTAGAGATGGTCAAGATGTGAAAAGGGGGCAGTCACCTGTGATGTCACTATGGCCTAAAGTCATTCCAGGAAGTCATTCCTCAGCTGACCATAGAAGGACAGTCAGTGTCCTGAGCATGGTCGTCATACAACCCCCATCTTCAGTAGACCAGGCCCACACCATGTGTGTTTTAAGTACAAATATACTACATATTCCCCCCTCTAAACGACCACATAAAACAAAACAAAAACCCCACATACTGCAGCTAAGAAACCAAAGAGAAAAAAAATAAAAAAATAAAAAATAAAAATAGAAATAAACAACAACAGACAGAAAAACTACACCAACACACAACACAAGAAACATAATAACACAGACCAACCCAGCACCAGTACCAGCAACCAAATATAACATACAAACCAAATATAAAATAATCAACAATAAAAAAAATCCTAAAAATGACAATACAAATTAATCTAAACACAGTACATCATACACATTTCAACACAAAAACTTCCAACGACCGACGTCTTCTTGGTTCTTGCATCATCAGGGTCAGAGGTTACTAGCACTTGACCCCAGTTGGAGAACAACCCTTACCGCTGTCTCAGATTGATAACCTTTCCATAGTCAGGAGCTTTTTCTTCGTTGCGCTAGGAACAGAACTTCTTTCCTATCTTTGCATAACCACCACATCACTTCTCAACTGACATCAATCACATACGATATAGAAATAAACAAACAATACACAAATAATGACATTCAGTTATCATAACACATAATTCCCCAACAGTAAGCACAGGACAAAGGGAAAGCATGAATGCATAGATCTTCACCTCAGATGAGGACTAGTCTTCTGAAAAGTTCATCAACGTGGACTGAGTGACTGATTTTCCAAAAACAGTCAATGAGGCCCTGTCTCCTAAGAAAGTCAAAAATCATGTCTGCTATAATAGGTGCTCCTATCTTAGCAAAATAAGTTTCCCATGCCCCTAAGACTGTTTCCAGCCATGCTATCATCTGCTGTCCATTCCCGTCATTCCCTTTGATCTGCTGCTTCACTACCCTATTCATAGTCTTTAATCTTTTCCTAACTGGTCGTCGTCCGTCAGTGTCATTCAGGTTCAGGCAGTTGTCTGGTCCCCTCCCACGCTGATCAAGGTCTGGGGAGTCGCCCTCAGCATCATCTGAAGCATGATGCAGGCACTCGCCAGCATCCCCAGTAGCACAGGTGTCCAAGCTTTGGACACTCCCAGGCTGGACCTCCAGACTGTTAACACTCTCTGCTTCGTTGGTTTCTGGTTCATTGGCATCTGGACAGCTTTCCACTGTCCCCTCGGTTTCAGGCATTGCCGGTAATGTCACTGGCTGTAACTCTGGCATTGCCACTGGCAATTCCACTGGCATTGCCACTGGCTCTGGCAACACCACAGCATCTCGTCGTAGCTCCTCCTTCTCAGGTTCTCTGGGAACCTCGGCACCTGTTGGCACAACATCCTGCCTACTCTGTACATCCACCCCCCTGTCCACCACCCGTGGCCCAGTTGGGGTAGGGATATGCCCAGACACCACTGGTGTACCCACTCTGATGTTGTTTCTCCAACATACCCCACATTGACCTAAAGCATGGTCAATCTGTTCCATCAAATATGGACTCCAAAACCCATATTCCTTGGTGATCTTGCGTCTTACCTCCCCCCTAGCCACATGTGCTAATCCATGAGCTTCCCGTATTAACATGCCTAATAAATCTGAGGGTGCTACAACCAACCCCTCATGATTCCTCCACAGACCTGTGTCATCCTGACTTGCCCCCCTTGCTAGCCAAACGTTCTTGTCTAACGTAGTTGCTCTACTCTGTAACATCAATAAATCCTCAAGTGTGACCATGCCCTGTAATTGCACTTCATGTGCGACCAGAAGAACTTTACCTGCCTTGTCTGCTCCTGTGATAGCTTTGGCTGCATCCTCTGCAGCCCTGTTACCTTGTGTGACATGTGTTGATTCAGACCTGTGTGCGGCACACTTCACTATGGCTAATTCCTTTGGTTTCATCATGGCTTGTAACAGCTTCATGATCTGTGCGTGATGCTGTATAGGCGAACCATCAGTTCTCTTAAACCCCCGCCCCCTCCATACAGCTCCATTAAAATGACAAACATTATGTGCATAAGCAGAGTCGGTGTACACTGTTACTCTCCGTCCGGTTCCCAAGTTGCATGCTTCCGTGAGGGCAATCAATTCAGCCAACTGAGCTGAGCAAGGCTGAGGAACTGCCTCAGCTTGTTCCACAATAAACTTTGAATTTTGTGCTTTAACTAAGGAATACCCAGCGCACAAAGTTTCTCCTACCCGGTAACAAGACCCATCAGCCCAATATTCTATATCAGCTCCCTTTAAAGGCAAAGCTTGTAGGTCTGTTCTAACCTTAAACACTCTGGCTGTCGATGGAATCTGAGTCAACAGTACATGAGGAACTTCAGTTGGGTAGCTGACGACCACCTCATTCACAGCACGTAGGTCATGTACCAGATGATATGAACCATCAGGTTTCTTCACTGGCAGAAGAGGTGTGTTGCTTAACGGATATTGAGTTATCTTCAAGACTCCTGCCTCTAACAGTCCTTTGATCTGTGGCTCAATCCCATCAATTGCTTCCTGTTTCAATTGGTATTGATTTTTCCAAGGGGGTTCTGTACCCGGTCTGAGTTCAACTCTTAATGGACGAGCTGATTTCACAAATCCAATGTCTGTACTGTTCTTTGCCCACGGGTATGCTAGCACATTCTGCATCATTTCCTCTCTGAGGTCTCTTTCCGCTTGTACAGGAAGGATTGGATTGTTCATTAGCTTCACAGTGTGGGGATGTCCCATTCCTTGAGCAGAGATCATCAGCTTTGTAAACTGTCCATCACTGCTCCTCCAGATAGCAGGGTTTTCTTTTGATGTTACAAATCTGGCCTTTTCTGAGTCTGCCATCATTGCCCCTAAATGCTTCTGCTCATAATGTTCAGATATCATAAGTGTCACATGAGGGATGCTACCCTCAACCTTATGCTCCTGATCTAGATAAGTGTCACTGTTTATCTTCATAGCCACCCCCTGAGGGCCTAGGATTATACAACTTGTGCTAAGCTGTACCTGTTTTGGCTGATGCTTCAGCCACTCATCTGGGTTTGCGTCTGCAGCATTTCTAAAATACTGGAGTGTACAATGCAATGGATCAGTAGGCCTTCTGGCCCCTGACATGTTTGCCAGGATTTAATTGTCCCACATCCTTGCTGGTTCCATTAGGTCTGGGCTAAGCCCTCCCACCCAATACACCATGGATGCGTTGTTATCCATCATGACAGACAGCTGTCTGTATTCTGATGGCACCGTCACCTGACAGCCGTCAGGTGTGCATTTCACTGTACAGTTCAATTGGCATAGAGCATCTCTCCCTAGCAGCCCTATTGGTGTGTGTTCTGACACAAGTATTGACAGAGTTGTACTCTAAGTTTACAAGCTCAGTAGTAGGAATCAGCTGTTTAATTCCCTCAAATCCGATTGTCTTCACATATTTTCCAGACATAGGAAGGTGCGTGGCGTCTTCAGGCTTCAGACAGGTATAGGCCGCTCCACTGTCCACCATTAATTCTAATGGACGTTGATTGACCGACACCCATATTGTAGGTTCGTCTTCAGGCCTGTTTGTCACCACCAGCTGGCACCTCCCACTCGGATCTTCTGGGCACCCCTATAGCCCAGCTGCTGGGCCTCCGTAGGGGTTCACCACTCCTGGAGCCGGTGCAGTAGGAGGCCAATATCCTCCTCTTTGTCTCCCCCCTGCGCCCTCCTGGGGCCTCTTGTAGCAGGTACGGGCTAGATGTCCATACTGGCCGCATTGGAAGCATGGCCCTAGAGTCTTCCTCACTCCTGCTGTCCATCCCACTGGTGGTGGTCCTTGGCCAGGCTGTGTGTATGGCTGGTATGGAACCGCTTGCACCCCTGGTGGCCCCTGTGGGTATGGCTTGTAAGTAGCAGGATACCCGCCTTGTGGCCCCTGTGGATATGACTGGGGAGGGACAGTCTGCACTCCAGGTGGCTGTTGCTGTGGCTGAGATGGGACCTGTAGAGCTAAAGCCTGCACTCTCTCTCTGTTTCTCTTGCCTTCAGTCAATTGCACTTGAGTCAATCTTCTGAGTGACTCTTCGTCTTGTGTCCTCTGTACCTAAATTTTCTTCCGATGTAATTCGACTTGATTGATTGATTGATTGAAAACTTTATTAGAATGTTTGCAGAGGTAGGTACATGAAAGTACATATTACATACAAGGTCAACTAAAAGGATAAAAACCCAAGAAAGCCACTGGCTTATTTCAATTGGGGTCCTTGATGTGCTACGTTGTCTATATAAACAGCCTTGTTCATGTGTCGTAGCCCCACCACTTCTGCTAGCTTATCCTTGACTGGGGTAGGAAGACCTTCTTGTATTTTTTCCCTGATTATGGCTTTTTCTAACGGATTATCTTCAGCGTCCTTCCCTGTCACACTTCTCCATTGATTGTGCACATGGGCAACAAATCCCCTGGGGTTCTCATCTCCCCCTAGTGGCTTCACAATGATATTGTCTGGGTGAACGTGAGTAGGGTAAGTTTCCCTGATTGCCTTCCACAGCCTGCCTCTGTTTGCTGCGAAGAGCTCTGGGTCATAGACTGATGTATTGATATATTTATGAAGTCCAGCCTTCATCAATATCTCCTGCATTGTATCCAATCCTGCAATAGAAGCTAAGAGTCTTTTCAGGTCTCCCATTGCTGCTTGCGTTCCTGTCAGTCTCTTGTCTACCTCTGTCGTCCACGGGGGGCCACCATCCTCCAGGACTGGGAGCTTTTCTATCACTTCAGACAGATCTGTATGATTCCAAGGACGATATTCTATCTTGTTACCCCAAATCAGCACTGGACAGTTCTTTAATGTATTTGATGACATTTGATGACAATCTTCCTCTTCCTCCCTTTCTCGTTGCTCCTTCAGTCGTCTGTGGTGTCTTTCTTCCTCTTTTTCCTTTTTCTCCCGGCGTCTTCTCCCACCTTTCTTTTCTTCTCTGGCTATCATCTTCCTGACCTGAGCGTTGTAGCCTCCATCTGCATTGCCGTCATCACTTGAGTCTTCCCTGCCATCTTCGCTGTCATTTTCCTTGTCACTCTTGTCCTCCCCCTTTTCCCCTTGACTCCTTCTTCTTCTTCTTCTTCTTCTTCTTCTTCTGGGAATTGTCCTCCAGTGCCTTTGCATATGGAGGGGGACTGGAGACTGGACACATGTGTGGGAATGGAATGTTCAATTTCTGTTCCAGTGTTTTGGCCAATTTATCTTTCTTTTCCGTTCCCATATGTGCTGTTTTTTCATTCCAAGCCGATGCTATTTTCTGCCCCTCTACCTTAAATAGCTCTAAAAAGGCTAATTCTAACTTGCGTTTTTCTGATCTATTCTTTCCCTTTTGCTTTGCTTTATGAGCATTGACAAGTATCTCCAATATTGCAATAACTTGTAAGTCGAAGGTGCCTTCCCTCGGCCAGGGTTGTTCAATGTCTGCCCAACGAATATTCCATTTGGTTGATATTCTGCTAATTACCGTAACAAGAGGATTCATTTTTTCTACTACAGTCAAGGGAGACAGTGTAGACAATACACCACTATCTTCATTAATAGTCTTTAACATCTTACTTGAATCTGCCCCCATTTTAAGTTGATGGGTTTCTAAATGCTCAATATGCTGAAAATATACTATAAAATGGATAAGGTGTACTTTTCTTACAACTCACCTTCTTTATTGCCTTGTTTGCTATAGAAATGCTAGTCCAATTTAACTGTATCAACTATCCACACAGAACCCTACAACTCAGAACAACAGATTTGCCTCTTGTGTATGTCAGTGTAGTATTAACTTAAATCTAATCTCTGTGTAAGTACTTTATACTTAAATGTTTTTCCTAATTGTTTATGAATATATGTCACTTAATTACTCATTCAATACAGTTCTGGTCAACACAATTATTAAACTACAAAGGCTGGTCAATACAATTATTAAATCACAAAGGCTGGTCACTCCCCAAGTATTCACTGATTTACAAAAACCCTTTTACTGCTCAACTATCAATATGAACTATTCTGCTATTCCTTAATCAAAAGCTGTGGAAATGACCTAACTAAAAATAAAAGATGCAAATTACAATATTAATTACAACCTGTAGAATAAATCAACTGTTAAGTGAAAGGAATGAATGATTAGTTAGAAGTATTCATTATACAATCATATACATTGATTTAATACCTGTGGAGTCAATTTAGCTGTTATCAAAATATCAAACAAAAGAATGGTTATTCAGAATGGTTTTCATTAGACAGTCACAGACATTGATCAAACCTGTGGAATCAATCAATTGTTTTGTGAAAACAGACAATGAATGATCTGAATTATTATTTTAACCAATTAGTAATTTAACAAGTAATGTAATATTCAACAATAATTTACAAACATCAATCTATGAATGTAAAGTAATTTTTTCATCAACATTCACAAACAAGCAAGCACACAGTTACAGAGCCGTTTTATGGGGGTGTGATAAATATCCTGCTGTGCTCTGCTCCCGGAGGCAGCCAACAGCTCTGTCTCACAGAACGACTCTATCTTTGAATCTTACCTAAAACTCACAATCTATCTTTTACTTTTAACAAACAATGCTTAAACTTTCGTGATTCAGCGATCACAACTTTATCGCAGGGAGGGGTTTAAATGAAAAGTATGGGTATTCACTTTGAATTACTTCACTTTCGTGAATTGAATGCCTCTTGTTGCGCTTTCTCTGTGTGTGCGCTTCGCGCCTTCAATGCGCATGCGCACACTTCTAGCCAGGCTAGTGAATGAATGTTAACAAATATCTTTAAACTATTCTAAATACCCTGATGATCAATTCACTATATCTCTATCTTTATAAATACTACAATCTATGTGTATGGATTTATCTTTATCTTTAAGAGATGAGTAATGAAATCAATCAAACTCAGCTTCCCTTTTTTCTACAAGGGCTTTCTGCTGCATGTACGATACTATAGCCTATTGTGCGCGTGTGTGTTTTAGCGCGAAAGCGTGTGTATTTGAAAAATGGAGGACAAAGGGGGGAGAAGGCAATTTAACAATCCTTTGTCTTACTTACCGCCTCTGAAGAAAACCGCTGTGGACTCTTAGATTAATCTTTACAACATAACATTGCTTTCCACAATAATGTTATTTTCCACGACACAACAATTTCACGATTATCTTTCAATCCAGTTAAACTATTATTTACCAAATTAAATCTCATTCAAATATTCTACAATGCATTCACGTTTTCCTCTTTTCATAAAGAGGGGTCAATGAATGCTTTTCACGTTCTCTTCATAGAGATGTTAAAGGCCTGTGTGTCCGCGTGTCTGCGCGTGTGTTTGAGACCCACGTTATAGGCCACAGTAATAATGCTCTTACTTACAAATAGGATTTCATAATCCAGTTACACTTTATCAAAAATAGGAATCCATAAACACAATAACACAATAATTAGACTCTTTTCTGATCCAACACACATACAATCAATAATATACCAGTCCACTTCAAAATGCCTTTATCAGTTTGTTTCTGGCAGTCTACTCATATAGACACTATTAGAGTACGACTTCCTCTAATACCAACTTCACACACACACACACACACACGATATTCCATAATACCATACAAATCAAATCACTCAATACCGTACAAATCAAATCGTATATTTACAAATACGGGCTTCTTAACCCGGCTCTCACCACCAGCTTTTATGAAAGATTGTGAAAGATTTGTTTCCTTTACCAACAAGTTCACTTTACACAAGATTCTTTTGAATATAACTTATCTGAGATTCACAGTCAACTTCGCACACACTTCTACCGCTGGCCTAGCGGAAGACAACGCGGGGGGAAATGGTCTCTGCAGAGACTTACCTTTGTTGTTGAATTGAAGAGATGCAAAATGACGGTGAATAGATGGTTATGTCTGTTTCTCCTGGGTCAGCTCGCCATTCATGTGGGTTATTAAGCTACTTGTTGAATACTAAAATGAAGAATATAGTTCTGAGTAGATTAAGTCTATTTATTGAAACAAAGTACAGGTATACAGATATCAGAGCTGGATTCTGGTCTGGTAGAGAAGAGAGAGAGAGAGAGAGAGAGAGAGAGAGAGAGAGAGAGAGAGAGAGAGAGAGAGAGAGAGAGAGAGAGAGAGAAACTGCGTGGTCAAGATGAGAGAGCCCCCCTGGGCTCACACCCTTATTTATAAACAATAGTATGTAAATACAGTTACAAACAATGGTCCTATCACAGTCACTGCATAGATGCTTGAGGTGTGAAAAGTAGGAGACCCCACAATGATGTCACCTGGCCTACAAGTCATTCCAGGTTAAAGTTCAAATCAGATTCACAGGAAGTAAACATATGGCCCCCTAAGACAAAGGATGTGTTTACAAGGTGACATAAAACCCCCTTGTCAGTAGAACAGGCCCATACCATATACCATGCATGTGTGTGTAAGTAAAATATACTACAAGATGAAGAGAAATAAGCACATCATATCAAATATAAATTCACAACTAATTTCAATCATCTAACACTAAGTAGCATAATTGCAATCTAAGTAGGATAATTGCAACTTAATTGCAACTTACTTACTTTTCTTCTTTGGCCTGTGCTCTCCCCCTTGCTCTACTCCCTGTACACCAACGACTGTACCTCTGGTGACACATCTGTCAAGACCATCAAATATGCAGATGACACCACCATGATTGGCCTCATCACTAATAATGACGAGACTGCCTACTGGAGGGAGGTCGGCTTGCCTGGTGTCCTCGTCTGCAGCCAATAACCTGGAACCCAACAACACCAAGACAGTGGAGGTGATTATGGACTTCCGGAAAAAAGCTCCAACTCACTCTCCACTGGTCATCAATAACTCCTCTGTCACGATAGTGGATGAATTAAAGTTTCTGGGCACTACCATCTCCAACAAACTAAAATAGGATAACAACATTACATCACTCATTTAGTTAAAAAAGGCCAGCAGCGCTTGTTCCTCCGTCAGCTGAAGAGACTTCACATCAGTCGTCATGTCCTGGTCTAGTTCTACAGGGCCGTCATAGAGAGCATCCTAACATCTTCCATCACTGTCTGGTACGACTCTGCGTCTGCCCGATCCAAGGCCAAGCTACAAAGAGTCAGAGAGTCAAAGAGAGAGCTACAAAGAGTCACAGACAGCTGAGCGGATCATCGGCTGCCGGGCCCCCTGCCTCCGATCACAGACCTCCATAGCTCCAGATCATTGAAGAGAGTACGCAAGATTGTGGCTGACCCCTCACATCTAGCTCACAGCTTGTTTGAATTACTCCCTTCAGGGCCATCAGGTCAAAAACATCACACCACTTGAACAATTTCTTCCCCAAAGCCACAGCCCTCCTCAATAACTCCTGATCATTGCACCTTGCACTTAACATGTTTTTGCACTAAGTTGTACAGTATATTTATTCTCTCGTATTGGTACTGTATATATTGTGTGTCTTGAGTATTGTTGTGTTGTCGTCTTTCTGTTGTATGTACTGTAGCTTGTACTGTAGATTTTAATCATGCCGACCTGAAGGTAGTACTACCCAAGTTCTATCAGCATGTTAAATGTGCAACAAGAGGAGAAAAAACACTGGATAAGGTATACACCAACATCAAGCGTGCTTACAAGGCTAGACCGCTAGCTCATCTAGGCATGTCTGACCATGTGTCAATCCTCCTGATCCCAGCCTACACTACCATGAGGAAAAGTGCTCCCATCACCACTAAGACTGTCAGAACCTGGCCAGAAGGGTCCGCTCCACTGCAGATCTGCCTAAATGACACCTCATGGCAGGAATATGAGCATGAGGACCTGGAACAGTTCACGTCGTCGGTTCTGAACCACATAGTGAACTGCACCAACTCAGTCACCGTGGACAAACGGGTCCGGGTCTACCCCAACACGAAGCCATGGATGACTGGGAAGGTCCAAAAACTGATCAATGAGAGGGACAACGCCTTCTTCGCAGGGAAGGGCACACTGCTGTACAGCACCACCAGGGCTAACCTAAAGCGTGGCATCCGAGAGGCCAAGGCAGACCACAGAGAGAAGATTGAGGAATGTTTCCTGAGCAACGACTCCAGGCGGATGTGGCAGGGGGTTCAGCACATGACAAACTTCAGAGCCAACAGGCTCACAGCCGCAGAGGACGACCCCCTGCTGGCGGAAAAGCTGAACTCCTTCTACGCCCGGTTCGACGAGGGGCGAACGGAGGTAACCACAACACAAACACCACTCTCTCCAGCTCTCAGCAGCCTCACCCTCACAGAGCATGAAGTGAGACGCGTGCTGAAGGCAGTGGACCCCAGGAAAGCCTCTGGGCCGGATGGCGTCCTGGGACGGGTGCTGAGGGACTGCGCCGACCAGCTGGCCGGGGTTTTCACCAACATCTTCAACCAGTCCCTGTCCCAGGCCACCATCCCACCCTGCCTGAAAACCTCAACTATCATCCCAGTCCCGAAGAAAAGCACGGTGAGCTGCCTAAACGACTACCGCCCGGTGGCACTCACACCAATCATCATGAAGTGCTTCGAGAAACTAGTCCGGGCCCACATACTCACACGCCTCCCGCCCAACCTGGATCCATACCAGTTCGCCTACAGAGCCCACAGGTCCACAGAGGACGCCATCGCGACGACTCTCCACGCCACTCTATCCCACCTGGAGAGGGGAAACAGCTACGCGAGACTGCTCTTTGTGGACTTCAGCTCTGCCTTCAACACCATCCTTCCAGACAGGCTAGTGACCAAACTACTAGACCTGGGACTATCTCACTCTATATGTGCATGGATCAAGGACTTCCTGACCGACCACCCCAGAGGGTGCGGGTGGGCTCCCACACCTCCACAGCCCTCAGACTCAGCACTGGGTCCCCCCAGGGCTGCGTGCTAAGCCCCATCCTCTACAACCTCTACACCTACGACTTCACCCCCGTCCACCCCAGCAACTCCATCGTAAAGTTTGCAGACGACACCACTGTGGTGGGCTGCATCTCGGGGGGGGACGAGGCGGCGTACAGGGATGAGGTAGAGCAGCTGAGCAAGCTGTGCAAGGTTAACAACCTGCTGCTGAACAAGTCAAAGACCCAGGAAATCATCGTGGACTTCAGGAGGAAAAAATCTGAGATCCAGCCCCTGCTCATCGACGGAGAGAGCGTGGAGAGAGTCTCAACCCTCCGATTCCTGGGGGTGCACATACAGGATGACCTGTCCTGGAAGAACAACACAGCAGCCACCATCAAGAAGGCACAACAGCGGCTCTACTTCCTGAGAGTCCTCAGGAAGGAACACAACAAGCAGGAGATACTGGTGGCCTTCTACCGCGGCGTAGTGGAGAGCATCCTCACCTACGGCATCTGCAACTGGTTCTCCAGCTGCACAACCGCGGAGAGAAATGCGCTACAGAGAGTCGTGAGAACAGCCCAGAAGATCACCGGCGCCCCCCTCCCCTCTCTGGAAGAGCTGTACAACACACGCTGTCTCAGGAAGGCCTCCAAGATCTCCAGAGACCCAACCCACCCTGGGTACGAACACTTTGCCCGGCTGCCCTCGAAAAGGCGGTACAGGACCATGGCCGCAAGGACAAACAGACTGAAGCACAGCTTCCACCCCAGGGCCATCCAGGCCCTGAACACAGCAAAGACCTAGGTTCTGGGCCCTGGACAGTCTGGACGGATTGATGGCAGCTACTGGATTGAAAAAATCAGGTGTAGTGCTGAGGCACAAATGTGTACATTTCAAGCCTGCAAACTGCGACACTTTAAATGAATGTGCAATAACACTATGTGCAATATGGCAACCCTAGTCGTCTTATCTGTACAGTATAGTAGATAGTGTACATAGCCTTTATTTATGTAAACCAGCTCCTTTCCCTTCTTGTTTTTTAAGTTTCTTTTTCTTTCCTAGCACCAGGGGAGCCACCCCTCCCAAATGTCGTTGTTTGGTACCTGTACTATAGCAATGACAATAAAGACCATTCATTCATTCATTCATTGTTCAGCATGGAGAATACCAAGTCATGTTCCTAGTGCACTGTGACATGGCGAATAAAATTGAATTTAATTGAATTGAAAAGCACATGGTATTTCATGGTAGATATGGTGATGGGGGTATAGCTAGTAGAGCATTTGACTGCAGATCAAGAGGTCCCAGACCCAGGTCCAAATCCTGGTGCCCCCTTTAACTGGAAAGTCTCCATAAGAGGAGGGTAAGAAATGTGTTGTTTTTGCTCAAGACTTTGTCTGATACCGATTAACACTGTCACACAAACTTCTGATGAGGAGTGAGACGTTCATCCTGCATTTCCATATCTTGACAATGAAATGTTACTAATTCTGAAGGACAAAAGGCTTACATGCTGACAACTAAAATTACACGCAACCATCTGATCTGGAGTCAGACGCGCTACCGTTGCGCCACAAGGCCCTTCCAATATGTGACATACAGTATATGTGACTTGATTACCAGAAAGCTTTTTATTTTATTTTTATGTCATACTATGAAGATACTAAGATTTCAACAATTTTCAATGTATGACACATTATTTGAATGCTTACAATCTGCACTTTCATAATCTGTAAAAATCAAATTTAAAAAAAGTATCATATGTAGTATCATTTCAAACTATGGGAATCCCTAACCCTAGCTTGGGGAGTTGATCAAATGAACGCAAAAGTAGGAAAATGTTGGAAACGGAACACCCTGTGATCACATTTAATGCAAGTGTCTGGATAGCTCAGTAGGTAAAGCGGCACGAGGAGAAGTCCTGTTCAAGCTAGATTCCATTTTGCTGCTACATCCGTGTGACAGTGGTGGACAGATTAATTTCCCAATTTGTGAAACTCAATTCCTTCGATTTCCCTGTCGTCTATTAATCTCCCTCCACCAAGTTGTTTACAGTCAAAGAAACTCTGTCACAATATCCAAAAAGACCATACGCCAAATACCATACCAACACAGAACCATCACCTAAATGGACATAGTGGACAGAAGAGCAAACATAATAAATGTAACAGGTTTATGAATACAAAAAGGTTTTATTTAACTTTGTCATTTCAAATGTTAACAGTATTCTCTTTCAATTCAAGAACAGTTCCCCAGTTGTTCATGAGGAAATATGAAATAATCAATTCCAGTCACATCACAGCACTATCAAGCTTAAAATGTCATCTGATGCACAGTGCAGAAAATGTGCATTGTTTTTAAATGTTAAATGTAATTCTAATTCTAAATCCTTCATTATTGCCTTCTACATCAATCCTAAATGACTCATCATTGGTTGAAATGTTCCTTAACTGGACTTCAGAGTGATGAGATTCACTTTCTCTGTGAAGAAGTCCAGGCCCCATGCCTTCTGTCGCTCTGTGAGAGCATCTGAGGACTGTAGCAGCTCTATGTCACAGCTCTTCCCTGAATAAAAACAAAACAAAACAAAACAATTACATATTCAACATCATTTCTCCCAAATCTCCCCCACACAGTACCCTTCATATGTATTTATATGGGTCTTTGTAAATCTAGAAACATTGAATACTGACAGAATGTGTATTACTGAGACCATAGTTTGCTCCTAACTGAACTCACCAAATAGATTTTGCACTTGCTCATCGGGCACAAAAAAAGGAGGCCCTGAAACGAAAGAGAAAGTTAAGACTACACTCTGATGAGCTCTAGTGACATACAACAATTCTGTTGTCTACAACAAATAGTGCACAGGACAAAATTACCTTTGTGTAATTCTGGATTGTACAAAAATGTGTCGACGAGGTATTTGCAATCCTTGGCCATTAACGACATGATCACAGCAGCATATCTTTTTAACAAAAATAAGAGACAGAGTTAGCCAGTGTCCGTCATATCCTGCTTCCATGTTGAATCTAAAGGAAGGAGTCCATCTCATGTGGTCTCACTTTTCTCTGTCCTGTGGGTTTACCGCCACCAAGGAACCTCTGTCCCAAATCGCTCCAAACTGCCCCTCGATGGCACTGTCAAACAACGTGAGAGTTTATCAAAGATAGCCTCTTAATTCTCTGTAAGACATATAATGCAATCCCAATTACCCTGTTAAATGAGAGACGACAATCATGTTTACCTGGAGAAATTGTATAGATCACATTGGTACAAGGATATATTCCCCTCAGAACTCTGTGGAGCAAAAAGGCAATGAATGATTAACACAAGTTCAAACTACAATGCCCATAGCAGGGTTTCCGTTAACCGGTAATTATCGGTCTTTGTCCGGTAAAATTTATTGAAGTCCGACAAAATGAAAACTCGTCGGACATTTATGTCCGGTGAAAATAATTCCCTCTAAGCACAATTTGAATACAATTCGCTAAAGTTCACATTCTGATTCCTTCTATTTTAAAAAAGACGAATATATAGGCTATGTATTTCTTTTATTATGATATGATTTGACACCGGCATGATGATGTCTCCTAATGTGTAGGCTGCCTATGCGAAACAGCGGTTGTTTCCGGTGTGCGCTATAACTCGTGCACAATCGAGTCGAGGCAGAGAGGAGGATAGCGATGTTTCTCTCTGTGATAGTGTGATTATGCAAGCCTTTTCTGAAAGGGATGAGAACCCGATTGTTTCAGCTTCTCCCAGGGAGAAAGTGGTAGAGTTACCATCCTCCCCGAGTCCTACCATACCATCCGCTGACAGCCTATCTCTCCCGGTAACCGGCGAGCGATTGCGTGTCGCTCAAGTAGCTGATCAGTCATTAAACAAATGTTTTTTACATGCAGCTAGTGAGGAATCTGAAATAGGGGGCAACGTAGTTTATTTCCTTAACGATGGGATATTAATGCGTAAATGGTCTCCTCCTAATGCAAATGGTTGTGAGTGGAATACTGTAAAACAAGTGGTTGTGCCTGTGGGTTATAGACAACAGGTGTTATCTGTAGCACATGAGAGCCAGTGGTCAGGACATTTAGGTATAACTAAAACTTATCAGCTGATATTGAAACATTTCTTTTGGCCCGGACTGAAGGCGGATGTTGCCAAGCACTGCCGCTGTTGCCATACTTGTCAGATGGCGGGTAAGCCTAATCAATCCATTCCACCCGCACCATTGCATCCCATTCCTGCTATAGAGGAGCCATTTGAACGTGTAATAATTGATTGTGTTGGACCTTTGCCTAGGACTAAAAGTGGAAGTCAGTATTTGCTCACTACTATGTGCGCTGCTACTCGTTTTCCCGAAGCTGTTCGGTTGCGTAACATATCAGCTAAACGAAATGCGTTCCCAACCAGCGAGACCTGGTTATAGAAATGACGTTGTTTTATTGATAAAAAAAGGGTCAAACTGGAAAGAGAAAATAGAAAACTCACATTAATCCCAAACAATTTAACAAACTTCAGTTAACGTAATGTGGAGTCCGTTCATTGATCGATGCTGTCTGTTCAGTTCCCAGAGGCGCCCGTTCAGCGCTGGACATATAGCGCGCATGCGAATCATGTTATATTATTATTAAGCAATAGCTCACGACAGGCCGTGGTATATGCTTATTATATCACAGCTAAGGGGCGTTGTTCGGCCCGACGCGAAGCGGAGGGACGGCAACCCCCTTAGCTGTGATATAATAAGCATATACCACTGGCCTGAAGTGAGCTATTGCTTTTATAAAACGGTTACCAACACTGTCAATATGAATTAGAAAAGCACACTCAAATTCAAATAGTTTTTATTCGTAATTAATCATCTTAAATAGTTCCCCTCAAATAAAATAGTTCCTCTTATTGCAGTTGGTCGCTAAGCAACAACACTAACATTATTTTTCATTAACCTAGGCTACTAGCATTGTAGATTTCATAGGAATTTAGCATTTATTTACACATTTTCATTATTTGCATCTATTTATTTACATTAATTTGGATGTCTCCGTTGATTGTACACCCACTAAAAAACTGTCAACGCGCGGCTGTAGTGGACGCAGGCAGGGCACTCCGAAAACGTCTCGACACATTTTCAAACAGGCTTTATTTTGATAAACAGACCACATATTGGGAATCTACATGGTTACTTTGGGTAGGATTTTTATTTTTATTTATTTTTAAGTTGATAAAATGTCCTTGAGATTGAATCAAAAGTCTGTTATATTTGGAATGTTGACCGTGAAACAGGCGTATTCATTTCGAACTGTGATGAGGCTCTACTAATCGTAGCTGTGGTATACGCTCAATATACCACGGCTATGAACCAATCAGATTGCTTGATTTCACCCATCCGTTTTATAATATATTATATAGCTCGCATCTAATCGTATCGGATGAGAAATAGACATTAAATGGCATATATAGGCCGCTACACAACAGTAATCACCGCGACAAACAGCTATATTAGATTTGGAAAAATATATATATAATTTTGAAAAAAAATTTTTTTATTATATTTTAATATGTCCGGAATATATCACGTTTGTCCGGTAAATCGAAATCTTCCCGGACACGATGTCCGGCGGCAATTTTTTCTAACGGAAACCCTGGCCCATAGAGCAGCTTTCTGAGAGCCTTTCCCTCTGGAATCCTACTCAAGTTTCCAGTTTATTGTTACATACCATTATACAAGTATAAGCAGTACTCAAGTTGTAAAAAAAAATCAGGGGAGGTGGTGGATTTTATCATATGGGGACAATTTGTTATTATTAAAGCATAAAGATAATTATTATACTCCTAAAACAACATGCATGTTATGGATGTTAGGTGTCAGATACTCCTGTCATTGCTCTTGACCAAGGCATCTCAGAATTGGAGCTACCATGGAACCACTGCTCTTACATAGTTATGCAGAGGACAATTAGTGCAAAATAATAAATTAATACCACGTTCATTGATAAAATGACATAAGGGATGGAAAGGGAGGAGGGCAGTTTTAGAAGGGGGATGATTTTGACCATTTTTATTTCAGGGGGGATGCCATCCCCCCTCATCCCCCCTCAACTTGAGTGAGAGTAAAATTCCTAGGCTTCAGTTCCTCAACATTTCAGCGACAAGAGAAATAAAGTGGCAGTAGTTATAAAAAGACAAATAAGACAAGAGACAAATTGAGCAATACAATACAAATAATAGAAATACCACTCGACGGCAATAGCTGGTAGAGGTAGTATTTGAATAAAGTGACTGTGTATCATGGGGTGTGCTTAAGGGTAGGTAGTCTGTGTGCAAGGGGTGTGCTGAAGGATAAATATTATTAACACAGCTAACTTAACAGCTATCTGATACACTGTACCTTGAAAACCTTAGCTCCAGGTAGGGCAGGAACCATTTCTTCAGTGTAAGTCATGTTGTTCTCCTCAAAGAACTGCTTGATGGCCATCTCTGAAATCTCCACCCCAACAACCGAATGGCCCATATCAGCCAGCCTGGAATTCATAAGAAGAGAACTCTTTACTTCAGCAGGCCAGGACAAGTGAGTAATGAATATAGTGCATTTCCTCTACTCACCATTTCATATCTACAGCTTTCCCACAGAGGGGAAAGAAGAAACGAACTCCTTCTCGTCCGGCGAGAACTCTCTCAATATTGCCCTCCAGCATCCTATCAATTATGAACAGAGACCAATATCTCACCAACAAGTAATACAGTGGTTCAGACAATGAGGAAATGCTTCACAGTTACAAGAAATGGCTACATGAAATTCTATTTTGCTCACTGAAACACTTATATGACGTTAAGTTAACCTTAAAGATATTGCAAGCTGACCTACACTTTAAATGTTAAACAGCTATCCTTCAGTCAAGTAACTATAAAAGGTAAATTAAAGCAAGGTCTTTACTTGTGTACTTGGCTCTGGTGCCAGCCAGTTCTGTCCTCCTGCCAGCGGCCTTCCCATTCTCCCAGCGCCATCACTCTATCAGCCTGGGCAGCCAGCATTTTGTTTATGTTACACCAGCTCTGGAAAAAAAAAAATATATATATATATATTATATAAAAATCAAATATTTCTTAAATCAGCATCTCTACATGTATGGCAGCCATTCCATTCCAGTGTCTGTTGAATTCCAACACAGGCACACCTCATTCTACTGAGTGTGGTACTGACTAGGTGATCACCTGAACCAAATCTTATTTAACAATAATAGGACCAGCTGGATGGCAAAAACAATGCTAGTAGTACCAACAACAAAAAAAGAGTTAAAAATAAAGGTTCAATTCTGGCTTTACTGGCAGAGGGATACAGTGAGCGTCAGGTTGCTGCCATCCTTACAATTTCAAAGATGGTGACTCGTAAGATCAAGGTCAAGCAGCAGACATTGGGGACAACAAAGCTGCAGACTGGCAAAGGGTGAAAACGACTCTCCACTGACCGGGATGAAACGTCAACTCATTCAAATGTCACTCAACAACCGTAAGATGACATCAAGTGACCTACAAAAAGAATGGCAAACGGCAGCTGGGGTGAAGTGCACGGCGAGGACGGTTCGAAACAGGTTCCTTGGGGCAGGGCAGGGCTGAAGAAAAAATCTCTTTATCAATGAGAAGCAAAGAAGAGCCAGACTGAGGTTTGCAAAAGACCATAAGGATTGGACTGTAGAGGACTGGAGTACGTCATCTTCTCGGATGAGTCCAATTTTTAGCTTTGCCCAACTCCTGGTAGTCTAATGGTTAGACAGAGACCTGGAGAGGCCTAAAAGCCACAGTGTCTCACACCCACTGTGAACTTTGGTGGAGTATCAGTGATAGTGGGGGTAAGATGGATGGTCACAAGCCATCAAACAAAGCTGAGCTGCTTGAATTTATGCGCCAGGAGTGGCATATGTGAAAGACTGGTGGAGAGCATGCCAAGATGCATGAAAGCTCGCACGCACACGCACACACACACGCCTTCCGGTGTGATTTAAAAACGTTATTTTTATTAATAAAATCTGTGCTGTGCATGTGAGAGGCATGCATGTCACAATAGCCTGTCACTTATCCATTATAAGAGTGGTCAAAGGTTATTCTGTATGAGGGTCATTCTTCTAATGCAAAAAAGATCCAAGGACAGATTTTACTGAGAATTTACTCAGAATAAACCCACACCAGTGTCAACAATCTTCATGCGATTTGGTAAACGACTAAAACACCGGTGACTTCAAAAGATAGTTGATATTAACGCAGGAATCGGGATTATACATCATACATATGCGATGTGAGTGAAATCTTACCGTATTAACAAAGGCTACAGAAATAATAGCGACAATTTGTAACTTCTTTCTTATGTTCAACGATTGACTAAATCGGTTTACACACATGGCTTACTTTAAAAAATGGTGTTATCCTTAGGAGTTCGTTCAACAATGTACACTTCTGGTGTGGGAGGAGCCTTTGTGTACAGTGCTCTTCACGTGGGACATAGAAGATTAATTGACAAGAAATGTACAACTTTCGCCCTATTTTCGTCCTCGGCCTCGCCTCGCAAAGATTTTATACAGGGATGTCTACTGCCACCTGGTGGTCATACAGCAGTACTACTCTGTAGGTGTGTTGCTGTGTTGCCGACCTCGGCCAACAGAGAGCAGTGTTATTATACAGCTTTTACAATAGAATACCAAGTAGGCCTATGTACAGTAATATAATAATATGCTCCACAATGTTTTGTGAATAGCCCCGGAACTCCGGATCCTGGCGCGAAAAAAACTAAAACCAAATGATCCTTGTTGACATTTTAAAGTGTTGTGCCAGGTTACAGACTAATGTTAGTTCCCGAGATTGAAACATGGACGTTTCTTCAACGTTATGTCTACTGTGAGACTTGATATACTTCAGGCCTTAGACCTGTCTACTGTTAGACTCTTATTGTGATGGGAATGTTTCTGGGGAGAGGGAAGAGTGCGTGATTATTGGGAGGAGGGTGTCAGGAGGAAGTGCTGGTTGGAGAGAGACACAGAGAGAGAGAGAGAGACAGAGAGAAAGAGAGAGAGCGAGAGAAGAGAAGGAGGACCACAATCGTGTGTTTGATTGTTTTTCCCAAGACAGTTAGGGCACAGTCTGGATATTAAATATATCGCTTTTCACTGAGTGTCTGCGTCTATCTTTCTTCATATCGTACACAAATAGAGATTTGTATTTAGATTTGTACAAATGTCCTGAAATGATTATGATGTTATTAATAATTATAATGTTACTATTGTAACAGTCTCCTTTCTGGTCTTCTGAAGAAAGCTATTGGCCAGCTGCAATTAGTCTTGCAATTAGAAAGTTTTAACCAAAACAAGCAGAAGAGCTCATACTATTTTAGAGACTACACTGGCTTCCTCTTAAGTTCAGAATAGATTTCAAGATCCTTATGCTTGTTTATAAAGCTCTCACTGGCACAGCACCAGAATATCTGAAAGACCTTTTGCTAGCATATCAGCCCAATAGAGCGCGGGCTTTCTCTGTGTACCACATGTACAAAAGAAGAGATTTGGTGAGGCTGCATTCTTATTTTATGCACCCAAATTGTGGAATGCACTGCCAGTTTACATTAGGGATGCAACCTCAAATATCTTTAAGTGAAGACTAAAAACCCATAATTTTAATAATGATTATATAATGATTAAAGCACTTTGAGCTGCAACGTTTGCAGGAAAAGTGCTATACAAATAAAGGTTATAATAATAATAATTATTATTGTGGTGACTGTTTCCTCCTTAGTCACCGCGACTGTTGAACTGTAAACTTTAGTTGACTCGTGATACCAACACCGACGACTTCTGTACGTTGCAATCATTTGTTTACTTTATTATAAATAACATGATACACTACAAAGTTTCGCGTGTGGCAACACGGTCAAAGACTGTGTGCTCACCAGTTCAATCAGTAACACCTGTAGCCTACCGGTGGGCTCGACTATATACCTGTGCACTCCTATGCCCTCGCCACTCAGTGGTCAACAGTAAACATGAACTCCAGCACAGACATAATGGCTGCAACACTCCGGCTCCTATTTGTTCATTGGCTAGAGACATTAACAAATACAATTCAAACAACAAAGCCATTATGCAGCAACACCATACATACTGTATTAAGAGGTTTTTCTTTAAAAAATCATAGTCGTGTAACGATGGTCAAACAGGCAACCTTCTTTCCATCAATTCTTTTATTTGACCTGCAGAGAAGACATATACAACACAATTCTTCTCTGGTCTGCAACTCTTGTGAATCCATTAAGATGGCGGCCATGTTCTGGTCGTCCCACCGTGTATGTACATTTCACATCAGGATAATTTGTTTACAGAAAGAACACAAATTTCCCTCAAACATTACAAATAACAATTACAAACAACATGTGGAGCAACATACCTGCAGAGAAGACATATACAACACAATTCTTCTCTGGTCTGCAACTCTTGTGAATCTGCGTGTTCAAAATAACATACAATAAATGTTCTGTTTCACATCATCACAATACATGTAAAAACAAACAGCACAGTACTACACCAACATTTTCACCCTTCATTACAAGATTCTCCACACAAACAACAAAACACGAGGAGCATTTTACATCACGCACATACCCATTAAGATGGCGGCCATGTTCTGGTACCACCGTAAGTACGGCAACAAGAGAAGGACAAAAGAACGCGCAGACCTGCAGTACACCCAAACTCCAAAGGGGGGCTCCAACAACAACCGGGGCTGCTCAAGCACGGCGAAACTCATCTACATTCACCACAACTAAACATACATTCCCAACTCTGTTACACCCACCTCCCCTGAATTTCGCCAACCTTGAGCAGCAACTATACATTTAAATACTACTTTTACTACTTTTTACTTTTTACACTATTACATAGGGCCGCCAAAGGACAGGACAGCCAACTTGAAAAGTATCCTATAAGGATGAAGTGGAAAGAGAGGTAAACTATCTCTCCAACCAACTACTGGCGGTAGGATGCGTTCTACACCCCACAAGACCCTTTTTTCACTGTGTATTACTAGCCTTCAAGAGGCCACAACCTCTTATGAAACAATCAGAATAACGAACAAACCTATGTCATAGGATGTCAGTGTGCACAGTGTATACATGCACTGAACTGAGCTTCGGCTTATCTAACTGTGGAAAGCCTGGAACACTGACCTACAAACAGCTTGAATGTTTGACTTAGTGTCTTGGATAATGTCTTGTCCTGACATAGTATAAATCAATCTGTCAACTGGTTTGATAAGGCGACCAAACTTGGACTTGACCTGTGTGACTGTACTAGGATGTTCACACTGTGTGACAGAAGCTAGAGTGTCAGTACGCTGTGTGTCACTAGCATCATCTGTCTGATTTGTGTTACCAGAAACATCAGTACAATCATCAGCGCTAACCACAAATCTAGAATCAGAGTTAATGGACTGATCTACCATTTGCTCTTCAGCCATCTGCTCGGGGACCCTCTGAGGGGCAAACGAGACTGAAGACACTACAGTGTTAGTAGCCTCTGTCTGTGAGTGGTCAGGGAATGGTAACTGGGTGACCCACTCTAGGATTCTTCCCTTGGGATCCGTGGGCTCTGGAACAGTCAAGGGAACATCCCTCTCCCGAACAGCTCTTCCCCCATACTCCATGTCTTCAACCTCCCCTCCCTCACTCCCAGGACAGGAATCCACTCTCTCCGACTCGAACGCGGTTCCTCTACTCACTTCCCCAGGCAAGGAATCCTGTTCCACTTCCGACACGGACATGTCACTTGGCTCATTTGATGTATGAACAGCAGACAGGGATGAAACTGGGTCAGAGATCACACTCGTATCATACACCGGCAGAAAGTTCACCAACATCAATAGATTACGGTGGACTACCTTCTCTCGTCCAGTGACAGTGTCTTGTATCCTATATGTGTGAGTCTCAGAGTTCCTATCCACCACAGTGTATACAGTAGACTCCCAACGGTCAGCCACCTTTCTCTTTCCTCTCTCTCTCTTGTTCGCCAACAGCACACGGTCTCCGACATCAATGGTGGGCCCTTTCACTCGTCTGTTGTAGAGCTCTGTGTGACGGTGCTGTTCTTTTATGACATGTTCCTGGGCTATGACCATAGCTTCTCTCAAATCATTCGTGAGAGACATCACATACTTGTCGTAGCTGACCACAACTGGATCATTCAGGACTGTCCGGAAGAGTATATCGACAGGGAGACGAGGAGTACGCCCGAACATCAGATAGAAAGGTGCATAGCCAGTTGACTCATGCGCTGTGCTATTGTACATGAACGTCAGAGTTTGCAAACGCCTCGGCCAGTTGATTTTTGCCTCTGGTTCAAGCGCTCGGATCATGTTACCGAGAGTTCTATTGAAACGTTCCACACTACCGTTACCCATCGGGTGATACAGGGTTGTGTGCGACTTTCTGACACCGGAGACTCTGAGCAGCTCACTCACTAGTTGACTCTCGAAGCTAGCTCCCTGGTCGCTATGGATACGTTCTGGGAACCCAAAGACGCAGAAGAACTTGTCCCATAGAACTCTCGCCACCTGTTTGGCTGACTGATCTTTGCAGGGGAATGCCTGGGCCATTCTTGTAAAATGGTCAGTAACAACTAACACATCAACTGACTTGTTCCTTGAGTCCTCCGCTGACCAGAAATCGATGCAAACCAGCTGAAGTGGCCTGGTTGATGTGATACTCTGCAAAGGCGCCCTCGCAGCAGGTTCAACAGTCTTACTGACAATACACCGCTGGCAGTTACGGACGTAGTCTCTTACGTCTCTGTCGAGGTTGAGCCAGAAGAACCTCTGTCTGGCCAAGCCAAGACTCCTGAACTGACCTTGATGGCCGGCATGGTCATGAACACCTCTCAGAACTTCAACTTTCTTAGACTCAGGAACCACATACTGGCGGTGTTTTGACTTCACGACTTGATCCCTCGAGACTCTGTAGAGTATCCCATTGCTCACAACAAGTTTCTCCCAGTGCTTCAGGTACCTCATGACTGTGACTGATTCCTTATCTCTCTCTCTCCTGGAGGGTCTCCGATGTCTCTCCACATAGTACAAGACTCGAGAGAGAGTCCTGTCTCTGAGCTGTTCATCCCGGAGTTCCTTCTCACTGTAAGCAGGAAGTGAGTCCTGACCACCTGGGACTAACTGAGGCAAATGGTGCAAGACTGCTACAGCGCGCGTTCTTGCTCCGACCTCCCACAGATCGTCATATGACTGTAGAACAACAGACACTTCATCCATCTCCATAGACTGAGCGTGGACATGCAGAGGTGATGGGACACTTTGAGCGTAACTCTCTGCCTGGCGTGGAGTGTCACCACTATCATTGGACGACCGGAAGGTGTCCTGTACAGAAGCACTCGACACATCCTGGACTTCGGAGAGGAGATTCTTGTAGGGCTCTTCAAGTAATCTGTGACTGACTCTCTGCTTGACGAAAGGCACACGACTCAAGGCATCAGCGACAACATTCTGTGGGCCTGGCACGTACTTGATGTCGAAGTTATAGCTCGCTAACTTAGCCACCCATCGTTGCTCGCAGCAGTCCAGCTTGGGCTTCGTCATGATATGAGTCAATGGATTATTGTCCGTCCAAACAGTGAAATCATGCCCCTTCAACCAATGGCTGAACTTGTCACAGACACTCCACTTCAAGGCTAGGAATTCCAACCGATGGGCTGGGTAGTTTCTCTGAGACTGAGAGAGGGACTTGCTGGCGAATGCGATTGGCCTCGCTCGGTCTTCACCCTCTTGGATCTGCGACAGGACAGCACCGATGCCATCAAGGGACGCGTCCGTTGACAGCATGAAGGGACGGCTGAAGTCAGGGTGAGCCAGGACAGCCGTCTCAACCAGCGCCGTTTTCAGCTTCTGGAAAGCCTGCTCCGTTTCGGGGGTCCAGTCAGTAACATTCAACTTCCTGCTTTGTGACCTTTGTTTGGACTGTTTCACCTTCCCTTTTTTCTTCTGGCCCGTCAACAGAGAGAAGAGAGGCTTTGCAATAGCGGAGAAGCTAGGCACAAAGTGCTGGTAATAATTGATCATCCCCAAGAAAGATCTGATTCGTTTCTGTGAGGGGGTTACACCGTCCGCTTCCATCAGGTCAGCACTTGTCATCTTTGCGATGCTCTCAACTTTGCTGGGATCAGTCAACACACCGTTGTCATTAATTATGTGGCCGAGGAATTTGACGGATTTCCGGAGAAAAAAACACTTCTTGGGGGCCAATTTCAGGTTATGACCACGCAGTCTACTGAACACCATCTCCAAGCGTTCCAGAGCTGTCCTCTCATCAGGGGCGTACACCAATAAATCATCCAGATAAACCAGTAAGCTCAGATAGTTCTGGTCTCCGAAAATGCTAGTCATCATACGCATGAAGCTCCCAGGACTATTACAGAGGCCCTGCGGGAGGCGATTATACTCATACAAGCCCATAGGTGTTGTAAAGGCAGAGTACTTTCTGTCATCCTCGTGTAGTGGCATGTTATAAAACCCTGAGGTTAGATCCATAGTACTAAACAAGGAGTTACCTCCAAGTGCAGCTAAGCAGTCGGCCTGGTGAGGGAGAGGGTGAGCATCCTTCAGGGTCCTCTTGTTCAGCCAGCGAAAGTCTGTACAGATACGGAGATCTCCGTTCTTTTTCCATACAAGAACCAACAGAGATGCATATTCACTGGTTGACTTCCTGATTATATCTTTCTCCTCCATCTCACTCAGTACTTGGCGCAACTTCTGATACTGACTGGGGGGCACTCGTCTGAATGGGAGCCGGAATGGCCTGTGATCTGAGAGGTGAATGCGATGTATGAAGCCCTTTGCCTCTCCACAATCCAGGTGATGGCGTGAGAAGATGTCCTTGTAGCGCACAACCAGGTCAGCCATCTTGCTTCTACACTGTTCAGACACGTCACAGGAGTGTATGTCGAGCCCACTCAATCCCATGTACTTCAGTTCCTCATCAACAGTGCGGGCCGCATTTTCACTGGACGGGGTTACTTGACAGCAACTGAGTAGTGGGACCTCAGCAGGTTCGGTCTCATCCATGTCCTCGAGCGCAATGCAGGAGAAGACGTCGGCCAATTTAGCATTGCGTCTTACCAAGACGGGCCTGTCGGACGAGTTGATCAGCTTCAATGGAACCCATCCGTCTCCCCACAAAGGAGTAACAACTCTGGCCACCAGAACCCCTCTTGGAGCTGAGCGACACGATGTGGGCTCTGTCATCACAGCGCTACCAGGAGACACAATAGTGGACTTAGGTAGCTTGCCCCACATCAGGTACTCCCGACCAGGCTCAAGACACACGGCTGAGTTGCACCTGACTGTGCCTATCTTGTCAGGTATGACGTCACCTCGCCAACGGTTCAGACCAGCGAGCATCGAGAGAAACTGTTCAGATTCTGGATCGCCAGCAGGACACGGCGTAGACACAGCCTTCCAGTAGCCATCACATTGCTTATACTGCCGGAGGATATATTTAATAACATTGGTGCCTAGTATCAACTCATCATGCTGGCCTTCAACTACCAGAGTGGGAACCATAATCCTACAGCCATACACCTCCATTTCCACGTTGAAAGCTGACTCAGGCTTGACACGGCGACCACCACAGCCAACAAGCACCACATTTGAACTGAACTGGTTATGCTCTGTAGCAACTCCAACCTCTCTAAGCTTTCCCTCTGCCGTCTTACTCATTGTACAAGCCATAGACCCACTGTCTAGCATAGCATTTAGAGTCACTGTATTACCAACTGTCACAGGTGTGTAGAAAAGGCTGTCACTACCACTAATTGTATGCGTATTCTGATAAACAATATCTTCAGAGTTATCACTTGAGCTTTTGAGAGCTATATACACTGTCTCAGCACTAGATTCGTCCTCACAATGGGAGTTTACTTGGCGACCTATACTTTCTCCCTCTGAATACAGGCCACCTAGTTTCCCTGAGGCTGAGGTGCTCGGGACGACCTGGTGGAACACTCAACTTTTGTGTGACCTGGGGCTAAACAGACAAAGCACAGCCTCTCTGACATGCAGTGTGAGATGGTAGTGTGTCTACTGTCATCACAGACTCGGCAGGCCTTCTCACGGGCGCCACCCTGGTATCTTCCGCCACGAGGAGCACTGTCACGCTGCTGCACTTTCCCCATCATCTGCTCCAGCCTCTCCATAATGCGAGCAAGAATCCTGTCTTCAGATTGCTGAGTGTTCTGGGCCACAGCAGTCGCGGAGGAGTGGCACGGAAGCTGGCCTAAAGCATGGTCCTGGGAAGGAATGAGGGTAGAAGGCGGACACTGTGTGTGGTACACTGGACTATGGGCAGGAGCAGGGGGGTACTGGGTTGAACACTGCTCAGACACAGACTGAATCGAAGGCTCTGGATGAGACTGCACAGTGTGGAGGGCGGTGGCATGGCTCTTCAATGGCACAGAACTACCGGTCCTGCCAGAGGCTCTCAGCTCTCTCTGATAATTATCAATCTTCAACTGTATGTCTCGTGAGCTCCACTCCTCAATAGCCTTGCATTCCAGAATACGGGATAGTCCAGAGTCCGGGCAATGCCTGACAAACATCCGTGCTACCTCTTCACCCACGTTCTCCATCCTCCTACCTTGTCTGCGAAGGCCCTCACCAGCTACATCAGCTGCTTTGTTGATCCTCAACCAGTAGTCTACAGGGTTCTCATTGGGTCTGGGTAGAGTGGCATAGAAATCTGACAACGGGAGGCATGATGACACATCACTGAAGTACTTGAGAAGGATATCATAGATGAGATCAGGGTTCTGCTTCACATCAAGTGTCTGATCGCTACGCAAACCAACCCTCACGACATCCTTTGCCTTACCCATCAGCCTTGCCAGTATCTCCTCAGCCTGTTCATGCATTGGACATTTCTGCTTTCTCAGATAAGCTTTAGACATGTCAATCCAGTCCTGGACTGAACACTTATCAGAACTATCACCTCGGAACATTGGTGGTTCCCTGTCTGATTTTACATTCACAGTAACGCGCGGAACCTCCTGTCTAACAACATTAGGATCAGTTACAGGATCTGGAGGCGATGTGCAGTTGAGGTGTGCACTGCTCATACTACTTGAGTGAACTACACCAGCTGAAATTAACTTGGTTACAATGGACTCGCCAATCTGAGCACCTAGCTGACCCATCATGTCTGAAAGGTGATGAAGAGCTTCAGTGTCATTAACACTGGGTGTGGATGTGGGAGGAGCCTCCCCTGTAAACTGTCCGACAGCAGCACAACCTGGGTCCTGACCTGACCCTGTGCCTCTACCACTGTCAGTTAACAACTGGGAACACCCCACCTCCCTACTATTCAACCCACCGATGACAGCACTGTCTGCTCTGCTCTGACATGCACCCCTCCCCATAGGCAACACTGGACTGGCAAAAATCTCATCATTAAAACCTGGCCTCTGAGCCATAGTGGTACAGACTTGCGTTGTGTAATATTACTGAATGAAAAAAAAAAATATAATAATAATGTTTAAAAAAATATATAAAGTTACAGCAGGACATAAAAACCAAAACAATCAAAGCACTTTTTAAACTGATGTAATCACAGACCTCAGACTGAATGACCATTTACTATAATACTCTGACCACACTTGATCTATCACACTAAGACCTGGCATCCACGCAGAATCCACGGAGATCGGCGTTGATCTTGAGATCGACGTGTCACGGCACCAGTGTAACGATGGTCAAACAGGCAACCTTCTTTCCATCAATTCTTTTATTTGACCTGCAGAGAAGACATATACAACACAATTCTTCTCTGGTCTGCAACTCTTGTGAATCCATTAAGATGGCGGCCATGTTCTGGTCGTCCCACCGTGTATGTACATTTCACATCAGGATAATTTGTTTACAGAAAGAACACAAATTTCCCTCAAACATTACAAATAACAATTACAAACAACATGTGGAGCAACATACCTGCAGAGAAGACATATACAACACAATTCTTCTCTGGTCTGCAACTCTTGTGAATCTGCGCGTTCAAAATAACATACAATAAATGTTCTGTTTCACATCATCACAATACATGTAAAAACAAACAGCACAGTACTACACCAACATTTTCACCCTTCATTACAAGATTCTCCACACAAACAACAAAACACGAGGAGCATTTTACATCACGCACATACCCATTAAGATGGCGGCCATGTTCTGGTACCACCGTAAGTACGGCAACAAGAGAAGGACAAAAGAACGCGCAGACCTGCAGTACACCCAAACTCCAAAGGGGGGCTCCAACAACAACCAGGGCTGCTCAAGCACGGCGAAACTCATCTACATTCACCACAACTAAACATACATTCCCAACTCTGTTACACATAATCCAAAGAAAACGACAGTTACTGTGCCGCTTGCAGAAGACACAGCTT
The DNA here is from genome assembly GCF_963989245.1 of Nansenia antarctica. Taxonomy (NCBI): domain Eukaryota; kingdom Metazoa; phylum Chordata; class Actinopteri; order Argentiniformes; family Microstomatidae; genus Nansenia; species Nansenia antarctica. The sequence goes on along the minus strand of NC_137688.1, from coordinate 50,289,285 downwards.
GGTGATGGGCCTGACCAGAACGCTAGTCTTGGTCTTGACCCTCACAGAACGTACAAATCCACGCTTGTCCGCAAACGTGTCCTGTATTCGGCCCAACAGCCAAGAACTGTGAGGAGCGGTAGAGTCAGCTACCAAAACCACGTCTCCTGGAACAAGATTCCTCTTCTCTCTATTCCATTTGGAACGCTCCTGGAGTAAAGGTAAATACTCCCGCATCCACCTTTTCCAGAACAAGTCTGAGATGTATTGCACCTGTTTCCAGCGTCTCCTGCCATAGCAGTCTTCGTCTTTAAACAATCCTGGTGGTAATACAGGCAGTCCTTTCATTGTCAACAGGTGACTGGGAGTAAGAGCTTCAAGATCATTTGGATCATCAGATACCTTTGTGATGGGCCTATCGTTTAAGATGGCCTCAACTTCACACTACACTGTGTGAAAGCTCTCGTCATCCAATGTCTGCTGCTGAAAAACGGAGGTAAGTATCTTCCTTATCATCCGGATAATTCGTTCCCACACACCTCCGTGGTGGGACGCAGCAGGTGGGTTGAAACTCCACTCGATTCCATCTTGCAGAAAAGCTCTCTGGATTTTGCTGTGGTTCAGAGAAGCCAGCGTCTCTTTCAACTCCCTCTCTGCTCCGATGAAATTCGTTCCATTATCTGATCTCATGTGCACAACTTGCCCACGCCGACAGACGAATCAGAGGGGATGAAGAGGTCTGTACAGGGGGTAGAGGGGATGGAGAGGTCTGTACAGGGGGTAGAGGGGATGGAGAGGTCTGTAGAGGTGGGTAGAGGGGATGAAGAGGTCTGTAGAGGTGGGTAGAGGGGATGAAGAGGTCTGTAGAGGTGGGTAGAGGGGATGAAGAGGTCTGTACAGGGGGGTAGAGGGGATGAAGAGGTCTGTACAGGGGGGTAGAGGGGATGAAGAGGTCTGTACAGGGGGGTAGAGGGGATGGCGAGGTCTGTACAGGGGGGTAGAGCTATTCTCATGCTAAAATCGACTGTAAATCCAGATTTTAAAGTTGATATTCTTCCCAGTGGAGCATGCCCCCATAACATGTGCCCCACCCAAAATGTTTAGCACCAGCCGCCACTGGAATAATCCCGAAAGAAGCCCCGACAGGCGCACATATCAGGCGCACCCCTGCGCTATCAGAACGAGCTACCCCAATGTCACGTCGGAATTCGACGTTTGGATGCAAATGTCACGTCGGAATTCGACGTTTGGATGCGATCTCACGTCAGAATTCGACGTTTGTTAAAGTCAAAATATAATTTATCTTCCACACATTAATTTCGATTTTTTTCAAATCCGCCATATGATACAGACAACTCAAGGCACTCTTGAAGAACACAAGCCCTCCAAAATAGAAGACCTTATCAATAAGGAGGTTCAAAGTTCTAAATGTATTTCTCAAGTTTATTTATCTCTGCTTGAATGCTTGTCTACAAGTACAGATGCTACGAGGTGTAAATGGGAAAAGGATTTAGACATGGATATAAGTAAAGAGGACTGGTCTTTCTTTTGTCTTAAAGTTCATAAATGTTCTTACAATATGAGGCACAAACTCCTTCTTTTTAAAATGTTGCATAGAACTTATTATACACCTGCAAAACTTTATAAAATGAATAATGAAATGTCCTTTTTGTGCTGGCGCTGTAAAAAACAGAAAGGGGAGTTTTACCATATGTTTTGGTCATGTAATTTGTTGTTAACATTTTGGAACTTTGTAATTGACACGATAGCATTATGTTTAAATATTCACATTGCAAAATCATCTCGCTTGTGTCTTTTAGGCACAATCAATATGGATCCTTGGAATGAATTTAAAAAAAAATATATTGATGATCTTGCTTTGATTGCTGCAAAGAAGTGTATTGCAATCCATTGGAAATCCGATTACTCTCCTACAATATCACATTGGTTAAATGAAATCTCTAGCTACATTCCATTAGATAAAATATACTATATAACACATAAGAGTCAGGACTTTGTAAAAATATGGCAACCACATATAGATTTTATGGCAAGAAGGGCAGCTTCAGGTACTATTGTTTGATGGACAGTGTTTCTTGTAGGGATGCACGGTGATGTGAATTGCTGTTAATATCATAGCGCATCCCTAATGAATGTATTATTGTGTGTGTGTGTGTGTGTGTGTGTGTGTGTGTATGTAGGCATGTGTGTTTTGTCTTATTATTATTATCTTTTTGTTGTGTTGTCGTTGGGCGTTGCCGCACAATGGTGGGGGGGGTGGTTTACAATTATATTGTAAAAATGTTTGAATCTTTGGAAACATAATAAAAATATATATATAAAAAAAAAATATCGACGTTTGTCCATAAACATCGAATTCTGACGTCTGCCGTGTGAGACCAGGGGCCTCATTCATAAAGAAATACTTGAACGTCATCTTTGACTTTCACGTAAGCAAATTTTTCTAAACGGACGTGAGCATTATTTATAAAACGGGCTGAGATGGTTTAAAGTTGCGTACGTGCTTCCTTCTATAAATACCAAACATACTTGGAATTGAACGCAGGTGAATGAGGTTTGTATTAACGCCCTGTGATAGAGGCTCAATTATAGCGGCTGAATGAAGCCAAGGGCCTCATTCATAGAACGTGCTTAGATAACATTTTGATCTTACCCGTGTCGTACGTAGAAAACCACGTCAACGTAGTGATTTATAAAATTTCAACGTGAGTCAATTTGATCGTGGAAACGATCGTAGCTCGACGTCGAGTATTCAACTTGCTTACGCACATTACCTACTGGTTCTGCAGAGTTATTACAGGCATGTGAGCCGCACTGCCTAGTGTAATTCATGCAAGTGGCTCGTAATAAAATTAACGATGTTGTTATCAGCCGAGAAAATGAGTTTAATTCAAGATTTAAAAGGAACTGATGTTTCTGATTGTATTTCAGTCTTCCTTTATATCCCTCCGTAGCTGTCTATCTCCCCTTCAACATGCCTAGTGCGTTCCACAACGGACCTTGCCCGGCCAAACTCTAAATTATACTGGATTTTCTCCGGTGTCAGGGAGTGAGCAGCCATATAAGAATAAGACCACCTGATAAGAATAAGACCATTATATTATTACAGTATAAGCAGCACTCGAGTTGAGGGGGGATGGCATCCCCCCTGAAATAAAAACAGTCAAAATCGCCCCCCTCTTTCCATACTTAATGTCATTTTATCAATGAACGTGGTATTACTGCTATTTCAAGGTGCGAGGGGGCACGCACACATGCAATGACAGTTACTGACACTGAAGTCACTGGCGAGGGGATGCTAAAATTGTCCTCTTATGATAAAATCCACCACCTCCCCTGATTTTCTTTTACAACTTGAGTAGAGTATAAGCATGTGCCTGGTTAGTTGTCATGATCAAACGTTACAAATGCAACTTACCGAGAAGCCACTCTTCTCTGCCCTCTACCACTTCCAGACGAACGCCTACCCTATATTATAACACTTGTCTTAATTCAGCCGCTATAATTCAGCCTCTACCACAGGGCGTTAATAAGCCTCATTCACCTGCGTTCATTTTTACCTGCGTTGGTATTTATAGAAGGAAGCACGTACGCAACTTTAAACCATCTCAGCCCGTTTTATAAATAATGCTTATGTCCGTTTAGAAAACTGTGCTTACGTGAAAGTCAAAGATGACGTTCAAGTACTTTTTTTTATGAATGAGGCCCCAAGTGCTATAATATAATATAATACAGACAGACAATACTGACAATCAGGGTTCGAGTTATGTGGGAGCCAATGGGAGCTGAGCTCCCATAGAGATGGTCTGAGGCTCTCTGAGCTCCCATGAAGGCAGTAAAATCACAAATCTGTGGGGGTCGCTAATAATACATTACCACAACTATTATTTGATCAAAATGTCAATGTAATGAATATTATTTAATTTATATTATAAATATTGTAAAATAAACACGTTTTCCAAAAGAACTACGCGCACCATTAATCTCCTGTGAATGACAGTATGCCTTTGACTGCCTGCACTTCACCACCAAGACACCATGGGGCGCAGTAGAATATTGTGCAACAGCAAAAGGTTGATTAATCAGCTGTGCGGTAAACCGTTGGAACACACAGTGCACAGCTGATTAATCAATTAAACCAATAGAGTGAGACACCAGTTGCCTTTCAGGAAGTAGTGAGATCGTGCACCTAGCCTATTATTGAGAAGCAAACATTCATTCATTAGCTATACAGGAGTATATACATACAGTAGTAGCTACCATGCCGCCCAAAAAAAGGCCACTGCTGCCGACCGGGTCATCTAGCCTAGAAAATTTCGGGTTTTTATCAAAGACAAATTTGACCCTCTCCCGTTCATCCAATCTTGGATAAAGAAAGGACATCGGACGTCAGCATCATGGGTTCCAGGACCGCGACCGCAGCCTACTGAAAACAACCACTTTGGTCTATCTTGTCTCCGTAAAGGTAATTGGTGGCTTTTACTTTTTACTAACCTAGTGTACTAATGTATTTTTCGCTCCTTCTGTATAGCAAAAATAACACAATTATTGGCCGAGATACATGTGTGACTATCGCTTTTATAGCTGTTGTTTCATGTGGGGCTGTTGATGTGGTGAAATGAGTAGCCTGCAGCTGTAGCGTCAGGATATGTTGGGATTTGAGGATGAGGATGATGTTTCGGTACCGGTACCGTTTTTAAAGTATCGATTTGTCACCGGTATCGAATAAAACCCAAACTGTACCCAACCCTAACTATATGTTTACATGCCAACTAATAAGCTAATTCATTTCTGTCATTTAGAGCTGAGGGGAGCAACAGAGAGACGGACAACAGGACAGCAACAGAGAGACAGACAACAGGACAGTAACAGAGAGACAACGGGAGAGGAGAGCAATAGAGACAGAACTGAATGCACTGAACCTTTTTTTAATTCTTTGCATTATTAACACTGTTGTGTTATTGTGTTATTAAAGTGTTTAAGTGTTTTATGGTAAAGCATTATGAGTGGTGTGTGTGTGCAGGGTGCTCGTGAGTTGTATATTTTGGGGAGGGGGGAGGCTTGTGTATGGGGGCGGGGGGTCCTCACACAAAGGAGTAGCCTAGGGCCACTGACCACCTTAATCCGCTACTGCCTATAGCTAATTAAAACTTGTAAGTCCCATCGCTGTGTGGGCATGATTCGCGCGTGCATGAGAACATTTCGCACTGTTATTTTGGAGACCCCCACAGAGTTCAGCTTATAACTCGAACCCTGCTGACAATATTATATACTGTCTGTATTATATTATATTATAGCACTTGGCTTCATTCAGCCGCTATTTGAGCCGCTATCACAGGGCGTTAATACTATATTAGGGTAGGCGTGCGTCTGGAAGGGGAGAGGGCAGTAATACCACGTTCATTGATAAAATGACATAAGGGATGGAAAGGGGGGATGGCAGTTTTAGACGGGGGATGATTTGGACTGTTTTTATTTCAGTGGGGATGCCATTCCCCCTCATCCCGACTCAACTCGAAATCCAGTATCATTTAGCGCGTGGCCGGGCAAGGCATAGGCATGTTGAAGAGAGATAGACAGCTCCGGAGGGATATAAAGAAAGACTGAAATACAATCATAAACATTAGTTCCCTTTCAATCTTGAATTAAACTCATTTTCTCGGCTGATAACAACATCGTTAATTTTATTACGAGCCACTTGCATGAATTACAGTAGGCAACGTTTTTCCAGTGCAGCTCACATGCCTGTAATAACTCCGCATAACCAGTAGGTAATGTACGTAAGCAAGTTGAATACTCGACGTCGAGCTACGATCGTTTCCACGATCAAATTGACTCACGTAGAAATTTTATAAATCACTACGTTGACGTGGTTCAACTTGCTTACGTACATTACCTACTGGTTATGCGGAGTTATTACAGGCATGTGAGCCGCACTGGAAAAACGTTGCCTACTGTAATTCATGCGAAGTTTAAGTGGCTCGTCATAAAATTAACGATGTTGTTACCAGCCGAGAAAATGAGTTAAATTCAATATTTAAAGGCAACTGATGTTTATAATTGTATTTCAGTCTTCCTTTATATGCCATCATTAGGCTATTGTATGGTGTAATCACTCTAAATTGAGGCGTGATAAATTAATTGTGATTCCTCAGGTGTTGCACATTAAAGACTATCCTATATATACTCTACTAGTAAGCAAACAATTGACACTCAACCATGGCTGTGCTTGTTTTATTGGAGGACTTGGCAAACCATGCGTTTCATAGGGAGAGAGTGTTTAGGGACCGGGCGGACTTTTTTGCCCACGACGATGAATGGCTAACGAGCCGCTACCGGTTCCCGAGAGCCATTCTCATTGATTTGTGCGACCAACTATCCCCAGGCTTGGAGAGGAGGACACGCCGCAACAGGCCCATACCTGTCCCTGTACAGGTGCTCTCCACCCTGGGGTTCCTCGCCACGGGGGCATTTCAAAGGGAGCTGGCTGACCGGTCGGGTATATCCCAGCCCTCCTTCAGCCGCATCCTGCCTGATGTGATCGGGGGAATTCTGAGAATTTCCCCAAGACACCTCCGTTTCCCATTCACACCCCTTGAGCAGGCGCGTGTAAAAGACGGGTTTGCCGACTCCTTTGGGTTCCCTGGCGTTATAGGCGCAATAGACTGCACGCACGTTGCCATACGGGCACCGTCAGTGGATGAGCATGTTTTCGTTAATCGAAAGAATTTTCATTCGATCAACGTACAGCTCATCTGCGATGCCCGTATGGCACTGCTGAATGTCTGTGCTAATTGGCCGGGTTCTACCCATGACTCTTTTATAGTACGCCAGAGTAGGGTAGGCGTTCGTCTGGAAGCGGGAGAGGGCAGAGAGGGGTGGCTTCTCGGTAAGTTGCATTTGTAACGTTTGATCATGATAACTATCCAGGCAAATGCTTATACTGTAATAATTGAATATGGTCTTCTCAGGTGACAGGGGTTATCCATTGAAAACATGGCTGCTCACTCCCTTCGCAAACCCCCAGACACCGGAGGAAATCCGGTATAATTTAGCGCATGGCCGGGCAAGGTGCGTTGTGGAGCGCACTATAGGCATGTTGAAGGGGAGATGGCGTTGCCTTGACAGCTCCGGAGGGACCCTCCTCTATACACCAGTGGAGGCTGGTGACTTCCAGAATTGAGGAGGCCAATTTTTGTTCCGCTTGCTCGCTTCACTCGCGATGGAATGTTCCCTGTTCTTCTTATCTGTCTTTGTTAAAAATTATTAATTTGTGTTTGGCGGTACTGAAGGGATTGGGACACTCTCAGGATGGTGGATGAAGCAGCTTTTATTGCCTGCACAATGGGTCATCAAATAAACAAAACAATTGGCATGAATCTCTGGTCCGCCTGCAGCAGCTATTGTCCCTTCTGCTCAGGCTCACAACATTCACCACAACATACTACATACAATCAATGACATGTCAAAAGCACTCAAACACTATGTCAATCAGACACACAACATACAATTCAGAACAATACCTCATCCATTTCTAATATTTATCCTGCAGAACAGCACTCATACGCGTGTGGCGGAAAAAGGTACTACACGGAGGCCAGGCCTCCTGTGCCCACCCATTTTCAGTGATTTGGCCAATCACATATTGCCATGAAAAAAATTGCATTACATTGACTTCTATGAGAAACCACTTTCCGACAGGAGGCCTGGCCTCCGTGTAGTACCTTTTTCCGCCACACGCGTGTATGAGTGCTGTTCTGCAGGATAAATATTAGAAATGGATGAAGTATTGTTCTGAATTGTATGTTGTGTGTCTGATAAAAAATATAATTATTGCTTTTTTAAATCTCTCTCTCTTCTCTCAAATTATTGGGGAGGCCAGGCCTCCTCCACCTCTATGGAGGAGCCTCCACTGCTATACACCCAACAAGGTATATTCTTCATCCCTCCTTCAGATGCTGCATATTGTGTATGGAAGCTCCTGCAGTCTTATCAGTATCCTATTAAATTGTTTTAACTAAACATTTTCCCCCTAAAAGGTGTCGGGCATAATTGTGGCGTGCGGTGTGCTCCACAACATTGCGCTAAACCATGGACTGGTGCTGAACCCACTGGACGTGAGAATGGATCCACAAGAGCCCCCTAATCCGCCACCTGATGGAGCAGCAGCCCTGACCAATGCGATAAGGATAAGGCGCCAGCTAATACACCGCATTTAAGGTAGCACGTCAATAACAGCTCATTAACACAATGTAGTTGAGGCACACATACAAACAAATGTATTCAGACTGCATGCTTTCAATGATTGCATTATTCAGATGAGTGAGAACTCTACGGATTTTTTTCAACTCTTCTACAATCGCATTAGCTGCATTGCAGAGGTCTCGCTGTGTCTGGAGGACCTCGTCATTGAAGGCATTGGGGGTGGGACGGCTGCCTGAGGTGGAGGGCCTTTCCTCTGGAGGTGTGGGGGATGCTGCCGAGGCCGTTCGCCTTTCCCTCTGCTGTGGCTCCTTGGTGACACGCGATACCTTCAATGCAGGCTCATCAGTCTCCTGCGATGCTGTAAATAAAAATGTACATTGTTGAAACAACCACATGAGATGTCATTATTTAATTGGATACATTTTAATTGGATTAAAGAAGTTCGGTATTAAGCCCTGTTATAAGGTTATTTACGATCATATGGGTCCATATCAACATTTTGAGTTTTATGACCTTCTTTAAATAAGCACACAGGAAACTCACCTTCATCCACCAAAAGCTCTGCTGTGTCGCCTTGTGATGAAATGCCACCAGTTGCACATGGCCCCAGGATGGAGGCGATGAGCTGGTCCCTTGTAGACAGCTCCGGTGCGCCTGGTCCTCCTCCTGTTGCCAGCACGCTCGCTTTGTGGTCCGCGATGCGTTTCTTGGCCTTAAGCTTCATGTCAGCCCACTTTTTCCGCAACTCCGCCAGTGTTCCCCCCCCTTCTCCAACTTCATTCACACTGGCAGTGACACACTGCCAGGCAACAGCTTTCGATTTTGTAGTGATGCCACTATTGAGGCTGCCGAACAGCGTCTGATATCGGGCATCGATCTCTGATAATAGACAATCAATCTCTTCCTCACTATAATTTTTCTTTTTGGTTCTTTCTGCCATCTTGCTCGTCAAAGGTTCTGCTCAACACCTCAATCAAGCCTATTTATAGCACTTGACTTAATTGAGCCGCTATAATTGAGCCGCTATCACAGGGCGTTAATACAAACCTCATTCACCTGCGTTCAATTCCAAGTATGTTTGGTATTTATAGAAGGAAGCACGTACGCAACTTTAAACCATGTCAGCCCGTTTTATAAATAATGCTCACGTCCGTTTAGAAAAATGTGCTTACGTGAAAGTCAAAGATGACGTTCAAGTATTTGTTTATGAATGAGGCCCCAGGGTTAGGGTTGAGGTCAGGGGAAGATGGGGGCCACACCATGAGTTTCTCTCCTTTTATGCCTATAGCAGCCAATGACACAGAGGTATTCTTTGCAGCATGACATGGTGCATTGTCATGCATGAAGATGATTTTGCTACGGAAGGCACGGTTCTTCTTTTTGTACCACGGAAGAAAGTGGTCAGTCAGAAACTCTACATACTTTGCCGAGGTCATTTTCACACCTTCAGGGACCTTAAAAGGGCCTACCAGCTCTCTCCCCATGATTCCGGCCCAAAACATGACTCCGCCACCTCCTTGCTGACGTCGCAGCCTTGTTGGGACATGGTGGCCATCCACCAACCATCCACTACTCCATCCATCTGGACCATCCAGGGTTGCACGGCACTCATCAGTAAACAAGACTGTTTGGAAATTAGTCTTCATGTATTTCTGAGCCCACTGTCATGCTGCAAAGAATACCTCTGTGTCATTGGCTGCTATAGGCATAAAAGGAGAGAAACTCATGGTGTGGCCCCCATCTTCCCCTGACCTCAACCCTATTGAGAACCTTTGGAGCATCCTCAAGCAAAATATATATGAGGGTGGGAGGCAGTTCACATCAAAACAGCAGCTCTGGGAGGCTATTCTGGCATCCTGCAAAGAAATTCAAGCAGAAACTGTCCAAAAACTCACAAGTTCAATGGATGCAAGAATTGTGAAGGTGATATCAAAGAAGGGGTCCTATGTTAACATGTAACTTGACCTGTTAAGATGTTTTTGTTTGAAAAAGCTTTTGATTTCAGTAAATATGACCTCCTAATATGACCTCCTAGCGCTAAATTCATCAAATTACCATTTTTAGTTCTTTACAACCTATAAAATGTTTTGAAACTCTGTTGTGCATAATAATTTGGAACAGTGCATTTTGAGTTTTTTATTTAAAAAAAAAATACTGTTATCATTGGGAGGTTTGTTCAATACAATTTGAATTATACTCTAACGGTTGATGACTTGAAAATTATACTGATTGTCATTTGCATCGACTATTTAGGAAAATCTGAGAAAAATATCATTTGCATAATAATTTGGAACGCAGTGTACAAGAACTGACACGATTACAATGGTGTTTGAAGCCTTTCTGAGTAAATTATGTTCTTAAACTAGACCCTGGATTTGGCATAGATTATTTTTTCTTACGATTACTGATGGATAGATGATTCACTTAGACAGATATATATGTTGTAAATCGATTTGCATGAAGGCTTCGGTTAAATGTAAACAAAATAAAAAATGAATCATTTAAATCAAGTCTCCAACACGCAACCTTTGGAACTCTAGCCGGCTGCCTTAACCACTGCGCCAGCCAGACCGCTGTGATGACAGCAATGCAAGTAGATATATATATATATTTTTACACTCTTTTATTTATTGATCTATCGATCTATCTATCACACTTTCAAAATATCAAGTTATCTATCACACAATAAAACTATCGATCGATCGATCACACTTTCAAAATATCAAATTATCTATCTATCACACAGTCAACCTATCCATCTATCTATCTCGTGTGAAGTGGGAAGAAATATTTCCTAAAAGAGGAACTGTCGTTCGGGATGTAGTTTCCGCCTGTGAGCCTTTTTTGACGCGGGTCTTACTTTAGCCAGTGTTTTAGCCTGGTCGCGACCAGGCTAATTATATCTGACTCAGAAGGAGCTCAACCAAGCAGCGAATTATTTGAGCCACATTGATGGAACCGAACGCAAGCTAACATTATCGAGGCTTAGAACTTTATCGAGGCTTAGAAGATATTCAACCTTAGTGGAATGGGCCCCAGGAGGGTGTCAAATAGCGCGCACGCCGCACCCCAGCTGGCAGGGAATGTTCCCACAACATTGGCTAACATTCCCTACAAGTTCTGCTAATGTTTTAAAGAAAACGTTTTCATCTAATGTTCAAAGAGCATTTTAAGGATGTTTACCATTTCAAATAATGTTCCTATCCGCTTGTTAAGTCTGACGTCAAAAGTGACGTTTAGCCATTTCCGAGTCCAAACCAGAAATTCCCCCCACCAGAGTACCTTTGAACTACAGCGGTAGAATGACAGTTTAATCGTTTTTTAGACTCGGATCTATTCATACAAGAAGGGACACAGCACTTTCCCGTTTTCTCCATATTGTCAGGGTATTTGAGCCTCGGAAAAGCGCTATATAAATATAATTAATTATTATAATTATTATTATTTCGGCATTTCGAAGACAGCGCCTCAGCCAACGTTGGACCCGGAAACACGTCACGAGCACGTCACGTCACAAGCGGTATTGATGCCTCAGATCACAAAACGTTTTTTCGAGAATGTTCCTGTAATGTGATATGTAAACAAAGGAAGAACGTTTTACCTGCAACATTCCGAGGATGTTTTTGGGACATTGTTTAGGTAACAGATTATAGAATGTTCTTTTATAAAATGTTCCCACAATGTTACACGATAACAAAGGAAGAACATTCTCAAAGCAACATTCAGAAATTTTTTTGGGGATGTTATTAAGGCCTCAGATCACAAAACGTTTTTTCTAGAATGTTCCTGTAATGTGATATGTAAACAAAGGAAGAACGTTTTACCTGCAACATTCCGAGGATGTTTTTGGGACATTGTTTAGGTAACAGATTATAGAATGTTCTTTTACTAATGTTCTCACAATGTTACACGATAATGTTACACGATAACGCGAAATGTACTTCCGGATCCACACTTTTGCGCTCTATACAAATGAGCATGTCATTTATTATGTAATAAGAAACGCATAGATAGCATATTGAAATAGGTTTTCTTAACCCGTGTGTGATGTTCGCTTTTTGGACCCTTTCGTACTGTTCGGGTCCAGTTGACCCGGGACATCATTGGGGTTTTAAAAGCACTTGCCCTGACACGGTGCTCCTAGTCCCAAGGGTGACCCGTACAAGGGGGGTATATATACTCAGGGTGCAAGACACCATTTGCAAGCCCCAAAATAGCCCATAATATTAAAGGGTACAAACAGGTACTGTACCCAATAATGCACAATTGGTACTGTGTACACATTCAAAAGTGCATATCTTTTGTTCTGGTGGATCTAGGGGGCTGCCCTTTGGAGAGGCTGGAGCAGAGGATGCTTAGTAACAACCCACAAAGTGTCAGACCCCTGGGAATAGGTGGGGCCGAACAACAGCAACTGTTTCTCAGTTTCTCCCAAAAATAAAAAAATTAAATAAAATGTTTTAGTAGAAGGCGATAGGGAGAAGGTTTATATATATATATATATATATATATATATATATATATATATATATATATATATATATACACAGTGCTGATGATGTCACTGCTGACGGCATCAGTAGAATGTATTCTGAAGTGTACAGACACATGTTGTCTGCTCAAGTGTAGTGGTGGGGTAGTGGATAGCAATGAGTTTAAATTCCCACCTGGGAATTCCCACCACTAGTGTGCCCTTGAGTAAGACCTGGGAACACCACCACTAGTGTGCCCTTGAGTAAGGCTCTTAGCCCTAAGTTACTCCAGGGAGACTGTCCCTGTAATCTCTAATTGTAAGTCGCTTTAGATAAAAGCGTCTGCTAAATGGTGTAAATGCAAATGCATCCAAATTCATTGGATTGTGCTTCATCATACAGGAAGACAATGAGCCCATACATATTGCTATAGCAACTAGGGAGTATCAGGGTAAAAAAATGGAATGTAAAAAGAAACTCCAACCCTGCTCCAGATATAGTAATGTCCCATTACTTACACAGGGCACTATGTGCTGTGTGATGTTTGTGGTATATATTGTATGGATGTGGATGCATAATACCTGGTTTAGTATTGCATAGTGAACGTTATAGTACATTTACATGACATTTTGGGCATTTAGCAGACACCTTTTTCCAAAGTGACTTACAATTGATACATTTGACTAAGTGAATCATTAATCTACCAGTCGTAGCAGGAAAAGTAATCCAGCTCAGGCCAGCGGCCATTGGCAATCGTCATGCTAGAATGTTGTATATTTATATTTTTCTTATATGTTGTGTTTTTGGATACATGTTGCTTAGTGTGTGATCTTGTTCTGTGTCTATAAGTTGTGTTGCTGTGCATTGTCCAGGTATAGGAGTATAAGAGGTGACCTTCAGCTCCTTCTATCACTCTGTATGTAGCACTGTGGGACTTTAGCCTGTACAACCTCAAGGGTTCCTGTGTGTTATATCTTTTCTCTTCTTTTGTTCTGGTGGCATGACGGTTGGGGAGGGGGGAGGGATGAAGGTTAGGGTGGGATGAGGGAGGGAAGGGGATAGGCCTGCCTTTTGAATCTTTTGAAATATTAAGGAAACATTTCTATACTGAGGTCTATGACTTGTAAGGTTTTAGTTTTCTCTCTGTATATGTACACTACCGTTCAAAAGTTTGGGGTCACTTAGAAATTTGAAAGAAAAGCACAGTTTTTTTCAATGAAGATAACATTAAATTAATCTGAAATACACTCTATAGATTGTTAATGTGGAAAATGACTATTCTAGCTGCAAACATCTGTTTTTTAATGGAATATCTACATAGGTGTATAGAGGCCCATTTCCAGCAACCGTCACTCCAGTGTTCGAATGGTACATTGTGTTTGCTAATCGCGTTAAAAAGCTAATGGATGATTAGAAAAACCTTGAAAACCCTTGTGCAATTACGTTAGCACAGCTGAAAACTGTTTTGCTACTTAGAGAAGCTATACAAATGGCCTTGCTTTGAGCTAGTTGAGTATCTGGAGCATCACATTTGTGGGTTCGATTATACTCTCAAAATGGCCAGAAAAAGATAACTTTCATATGAAACTTGACAGTCTATTCTTGTTCTTAGAAATGAAGGCTATTCCATGTGAGAAATTGCCAAGAAACGGAACATTTCCTACAACGGTGTGTACTACTCCCTTCAAAGAACAGCACAAACAGGCTCTAACCAGAGTAGAAAGAGAAGTGGGAGGCCCCGGTGGACAACTGAGCAAGAAGACAAGTACATTAGAGTCTCTAGTTTGAGAAATAGACGCCTCACAGGTCCTGAACTGGCAGCTTCATTAAATGGTACCCGCAAAACGCCAGTGTCAACATCTACAGTGAAGAGGCGACTCCGGGATGCTGGCCTTCTAGGCAGAGTGGCAAAGAAAAAGCCATATCTGAGACTGGCCATTAAAAGGAAAAGTGTTATGGACAGACAAATCGAACTTTGAGGTGTTTGGATCACACAGAAGAACATAAAGTCCATTCATTCATTTGTGAGACGCAGAACAAGTGAAAAGATGCTGGAAGAGTGCCTGACGCCATCTGTCAAGCATGGTGGAAGTAATGTGATGGTCTGGGGCTGCTTTGGTGCTGGTAACATGGGAGATTTGTACAAGGTAAAAGGGATTTTAAATAAGGAAGGCTATCACTCAATTTTGCAACGCCATGCCATACCCTGTGGACAGCGCTTGTTTGGAGCCAATTTCCTCCTGTAACAGGACAATGACCCAAAGTACACCTCCAAATTATGCAAGAACTATTTAGGGAAGAAGCAGGCAGCTAGTATTCTGTCTGTAATGGAGTGGCCAGCGGAGTCACCAGATCTCAACCCCATTGAGCTGTTGTGGGAGCAGCTTGACCGTATGGTACACAAGTGCCCCACAAGCCATTCCAACTTCAGGAGGTGCTTCAGGAAGCGTGGGGTGAAATTTATTCAGATTACCGTACCTCAACAAATTAACAGCTAGAATGCCAAAGGTCTGCAATGCTGTAATTGCTGCAAAGGGAGCATTCTTTGACGAAAGCAAAGTTTGAAGGACAAAATTATCATTTCAAATAAAAATCATTATTTCTAACCTTGTCAATGTCTTGACTATATTTTCTATTCATTTGATAAATAAAAGTGTGAGTTTTCATGGAAATATATCTTTCTCCTCATAGAACGTGATTGTTAAATGACATGCACATGTTTTCATGAACTATGGAGCTTCTTTCAAACTATTAATACAATGTCAGTTCTTTCTTGGCTGGTGAAGGAGTGTGTCCTTCAGTCTGTTTCTTCCAACAGCTAACAGCTAAAGCCCAATTTATACTCCTGCATTCGCTGTAGCCTACGCAAGGGCTCTCCCAGTTTATACTTCTGCGTTGGTCGGTCCGCATCGCGTTGGTCGGTGAACTCATAGCGGCATAATAGCGATCAATAAACTTAATTTTGTTATGCTTGTTGTAAAGAAAATGTCTATAATGCATTGAAATGACATTAAACTAAGATAATACGATGGTTATCATAATTTTTCAAATCTTTATTAATAAGTAATTACAGAAAAAGTAAATGACATTTCTGTCATGGCTTCCGCATTTTGGCCTACGAGAGTCGGAATCATGTCATTGGGCTTAAGTTGCGTGGACATTGCATTGAAAAAGGATGTTTCTCCACCATTAGTGAATATGAGCTAGGACGGGGATGGAACTTATATATAAGATAAGATATTATATCTTATGACGCAAGATGTTCCTCTTTGAATTATATTTACTACAACTCATAATGACATGCTCACCATTTTCAGGAACATTACAAACATCACATTTATCTGATATTCACTTTGACATTAGATAAACAGTTGATTTTAATCCAGTATGTCCAAATCTTAATCTTGAAAAGACCAATTCCTCTCTTCTGCACTTTCCTTTGAAAGCTTTCACCAGGAGTCTCCGTTCCCCCATCAGCAGGCTGAGGACCAGCCCCATCAGGACCAGCCCTATCAGGACCAGCCCCATCAGCAGGCTGAGGACCAGCCCCATCAGGAGGCTGAGGACCAGCCCCATCAGGACCAGCCCCATCAGCAGGCTGAGGACCAGCCCCATCAGGACCAGCCCCATCAGCAGGCCGGTGGGGTTGATGCCCAGCATCAAGGAATCACTTGTTTTGTTTGTCTCTCCATTATAATGAATATGACATGAATATGTAAGATAATGAAAGTGGCACTGGGTATAACTGAAATAAACTACAATTGCTGAATGCCATCAATTGATTAAATATTTCTTTAAAGATACTTTATTGAACACTTTAACAGATAAACAGCTATTATCATACCAACTTATACTAGCTTGTCAAACGTCTTATCACTTTAAGATTCTGCATAGTAGAGGAACGCTTTTTACTTTTACACTTGTGTCATGTGACATAACAAACATGAAACTTATATAGTAGTATTTGTATTCAAAAGTTACCCAATACAATATGATTAAACATGTTGATTTTCAATTTTTTACACATTTCTGCCCACCCCCCCCACCCAACCCCAAACTCGAACATGAAACTTGAACTTTGGGACAGCCTTCTTTGTGGGCTGCCATCATTGGTACTGCAGCCGTCTCCTAGACAAACTGAAGAAGAATAGACAAAGATGGTTACCAAATGTGAATTTAAAAAGTGACCAGTATATTCTCTTTTTTT
This sequence comes from Nansenia antarctica, assembly GCF_963989245.1. Lineage (NCBI taxonomy): Eukaryota > Metazoa > Chordata > Actinopteri > Argentiniformes > Microstomatidae > Nansenia > Nansenia antarctica. Next base: position 50,272,401 of record NC_137688.1, on the reverse strand, counting down.
GGGGTCTAGGGCAGGGGTCTTCAACCTTTTTCAACCCAAGGACCCCTTGGACGAGAGACAAACAGAACAGGGACCCCCACATGTAATATATTTTAAATGTCTCACATTTTAAAGCCTATAATAACTTTTATATTTACTTCATTCACCTTTTCTTTCACCGTATTAACCTATTTATATACTGGGTTATTAGCCTATGTGTTTATGATTGATAAAACGTTCATGCATAATTATGATTGGTTATTATTATTATTGTTGTTGTTGTTGTTGATGAGGCTTATATTTTCTATTATTATAATTTTTCAACAATGAAACTTTTAGCTTCAGGAAGCCAGGTAGGCCTATGCCTACCTCAGTGAGATGACTGGCCCTGGTTGGTGGTACACAGCTTGTCTATTCTGGGGGAGATGGAGGTGGTCAGGCAGAGCATCATGTCATCCTCAGACTGCTGTCTGGAACGGTATTTGCTCTTCAGGTAGGTGAGGGAGGAGAATCCACTTTCACAAAGATAAGTTGTTGCAAAAGGCAAGAGGCTCATCGAGAACTGGGTGAGAGGCTGTGTGACTCGTACACATTATTGTGTGTACTGTCTGTGGTTAGGTCGATCAGCTGATCTTCCTCAGCGGCTGTCAGGTTTAGGCGTCGGATGCATTGTCTTTGCATGGAAACCGTATCCATGTCTTGTGCTTTCTCCAAGACTCAGTCTCAGAAAAGTACTTCTCAAATTGACTTTCGAGTGCCTCCAAGTGATCAACAATTGCGCATTTCACGTCAGGCGAGGGCACCGCGGAATCCGCGGAAATGCATTGAAATGCGCAGCCAGCTCCGCGCGGTAGCAGAATCTCGTGGATAGCTGTGCGTAATTCAAAGACGCGCGCCAATACTGATCCACGGGAAAGCCATCTGACCTCGGAATGGTAAAGGAGCGCGTTATAGCGGCGCATAGAGAAGCAAAGAGGCGGGTTTGTTATTATCAAACTAACTAAATTAGTAACGTTATGCTAGTTATTAATTAACTGTGGTGATTCACATTAAGTTAATAGGAGAGACATTCACCAAGAAGTGTTTGTACCTTTAAGAGTGGGGGTTAAAGGGGCAAGGGTTTCCGGTTCCGGGTAATGTTATTGTTGTTGTCACTGAGTGTATGTTAGCATGTAGCAGAAAGTGAGAGAAGTAAACAACCTCGACTCCAACCTACGTCTGTCATCTCCTTGTTGCAACTCCCACATAACGTTAATTTCGCAATGAAGACCGAACTGCAGCATTTTAGCCAACACCTAGCTTGCTAGACAGGTGTTTTTTTTTTTTTCCCAGCTGACGTTATGTGAGACTCTAGAATCATGGGCATCATTTATTTTGTCAATAGTTTTTGTCAAAAGTAGCTTATTATTGCCTATTAATGCTTGTACTTTACTCAATATCATTTTTGTTATATTTTTTCATTCTCATTTTGGTGAAAAATTTCAATTATTATGACAAAAATTGGCGGACCCCCTGCAGTACCTCTGCGGACCCCCGGTTGAAGACCACTGGTCTAGGGAATACACTACTTTGAAATGGATATGTAGTTACCTTGGTGAAGAACTTTCACTTTGCCACCGCTCCCTGGCTGGTGACTTATCTGGGGGGAGAATCATGGCATCTCATTAATACAATGCATAGCACATGAATCAACTGCTAGGTACAGTAGTCAGTAATCCCCCCCCCCCCCCCCAAGAAACAAAATAAACAAACCTGATGAGGGTTGCCGAAAGCCGGAGGCATGAGCCAGGACGACCCTCCTCCGGGGGCTCCAGGTGAAGAGGTTACTGGAAGGCTCCGCCACCGCGGAGGACAGAGAGCTGGCCGGGCGATGTTGACGCCTCAATGCTTCTTCCCTCTGGCGGAGGGACCCCGGGGAGCTGGCGTAGTTGGAGCAGTGTCCATCCCTGAAGCGTTTGGACCTGGGGAGCCCGTCCTGGTCCAGCTCGACCCGGCGCTTCCTCCTGAGGGAGTGGTGGGGAGACAGAGCGAGGGCGGCCAGAGCGGAGGACGATTGGCCTCTGGTGGTCTCGGCACTCCGCTGGCACGTGCAGTGGGAGGAGGACTGGCCTTGGCAGATGAAGTAGTGGTAAACCTTCTGGAACTCATCCTCGGCCCTGAGATGGAGGGAGTCCCAGTAGGGGGGCCTCCTAGGGGACAGGACGACCGGCCTCTGTGGAGAGGAGTAGGGGGACGTAGGAGCAGACCTGGGTTCCGCGGGGCCTTTCCACAGAGATCCAGCAGAGCCTGTCTTGGGGCTTCTGAGGTGGGTATTCAAAGAGGCACGCTTTTCCATTTCCATGATCAGGAGCCTGGTTCTGTCAACACATCGTTTCTCTGCTAGGGAGCGGTAGACAGGACTGTCTGTGACTGGTTTGGCTCTGTATGGACCCAGCCTTGCTGGAGAGTTGTGGACAGGACTCTCTGTGATCAGGGGGGCTCTGTACGGACTATGCCTGGCTGGAGAGTGGTGGACAGGATTCTCTGTGATCAGGGGGGCTCTGTATGGACCCAACCTGGCTGGGGAGTGGTGGACAGGACTCTCTGTGATCAGGGGGGCTCTGTATGGACCCAGCCTGGCTGGGGAGTGGTGGACAGGACTCTCTGTGATCAGGGGGGCTCTGTATGGACCCAGCCTGGCTGGGGAGTGGTGGACAGGACTCTCTGTGATCAGGGGGGCTCTGTACGGACTATGCCTGGCTGGAGAGTGGTGGACAGGATTCTCTGTGATCAGGGGGGCTCTGTATGGACCCAGCCTTGCTGGAGAGTGGTGGACAGGACTCTCTGTGACCGGACAGACTCCGGTGCAGAAAGAAGGGCTCATAGATCCCCCTGCCACAGAACGGCAGGATCTGTCTGTCACCGTGAAGGTTTGGTTGAGGGAAGTCTCCTCTGGCTCAGAACACTCCTCCAGAGAGAGAAGTAGTTCGGAGGGAGTCGTGGTGAAGTCCATCACCAGGATAGGGCGATGCTGTCCGACATTCCTTGTCACCGTCTCCTTCCTCGGGGACTGTCTCTCTGCTTGCCAATCCTGGAGGTTGGTGATGGATTTTAGACTAGAAGGGTTGCAGCCGGTTGTTTTGGCCCTTTTGTGGTCTGGACTTCCGGGGGAGTTCGGAGAGTTTTGGAGGATAGAGTTGTGGTTGTCGACGGTAATCGGGCTTGGGCTTCTGCGAGCGGACGTCAGGGTGATGTCGAAGGTGTGGTTCCCGAGGGCACTCCTGTTGGCGTTCCACCTCTGCCTGTGGTACTTCCTCAACACTGAGCCAGCTGCCCCGGTCTGAGACACGTCCCACACCTTCCCCATCTGGCTGAGCATGCTGGGATACAGGTCCAGGAGAGAGCTGCAGTGACTGCTCAGGGTCTGGTCCAGATTCTCATCCTGGTCCTCAGGCAGAGGCCCCCACTGGCTGTTCTGAGTCTCATTCATGGAACTCACTGCTAGCTGGGAATGATCCACTCCAGACTCCCCTGATAGATGAATGAATGAATGAATGATCATTATTGTCATTGTAACAAGTACAACGAAATGTAAATGCAAGCCCTAGGTGCTAACAATCAAACACAGTCCTAAGATAATAAAAAACAAGAATGAGACATAAATAGACATGAATAGGGGGATATAAATAGGGGGATATGTGATCGTTAGGAATCTGAGAATGTTATGTATACTTATATACACTATATGGCCTATTCACAGGGGGGTATATAGACAGGGGGGAGTTAGCATGTAACTGTGTACTTTTATAAACATATGAACTAGTAACTTATATACAGTATATGAAACCTAACACAAGAAAGTAAATATATATCAAATATAAATATATTTTCTTGTATTGCACGGGGGGGAGGGGTTACAGAGGGGATTTGCAATATAAATAGAATTAGTTGTTGTCTAGGGACAAGTAACCTTACCAACAATACTCAACACAACCTATCAAAACAATAATAATAAGTGATCGAAATGAATGAAAAACAAACCCACAGTGGCCGCTCTCATCAACACAATTATCAGTGCGATCATCCTGGCGTGAGCTGTCCATCTGTTTAAAAACACGAGGTAAACACAAAAAACACAAAGCTGTGGTCATCTGTTGGGAAAAATCATGTCATGGAAATCATTTTGAATCTCATCAGTGCCAAGTTACTACCTGAAAGCCTCCAGTTATGTCCTGGACTGGAACCATAGAATCAGACTCTCCCAAGTCTGAAAAACTCTGAAGGAGTGTAAGATGAACAGTGGTATGAAAGCCATCCAGAATTGATATTACAGGAAATATAAAAGGACAAGGACATGAATCTATAATAATAATATATGCCATTTAGCTGACGCTTTTATCCAAAGCGATTTACATTGTGAATGCATATTTTTTCAGTATATTGTCCCAGCGTGAAGTGTTGTTGATAAGTGTTGTCGGCACCAAGCTCTACCAACTGAGCCACAGAGGAACACATAGCATTTCCATGGTTATTCTATTTTGTGGGTTATAACTTAAGACAACAAATGTGTATCCAAACCATTGTTGATTCTTCCTGCTTCAAGTCTGACATTACATGCTCCACCTCTGCTCCATTTAACGGTAGGACACATGGAAGACAAGAAACAACCCACGAGATCAGATCTACCTCTCCAATACAGTATTGTCTTTAATAATAATAATAATAATAATAATAATAATAATAATAACTTTTATTTGTATAGCACTTTTCCTGCAAGCGTTGTAGCTCAAAGTGCTTTGTATTATTCTTGTCTAGAACTGTTCCGTGTCATATGCTTTATGTTATGTGCGGGTCCTGCTTAACTAACTGCAACATGAGCAACAACCCCGACGCGACACTCGATTTAATCGATTCAACGATATGGAGAGTCGTGAGCACCAGCTGATGTGCATCCTAATTACCTAAACTGTCACTGTTTGCAGCACAGCACAGCACACAAGTCAGATTAGGGGTGTATCTGTTACGGTATATGTAGGAATACGGTACAAAACTAGGGTTAGGTGCTAGGGTGCTACGGTTAGGGGTAGGGTTAGACAGACATGCCAGCATGTACCAAGTCGACGTAGCACCTAACCCTAGTTTTCCCACATGTACCGTAACATATCCATTGATAACGTTGATGTCTATCTAACCGTGTCACCCTTGTGAACGGGTAGGGACCTCTCAGGGGCGTTTACCTCTCTCCGTCGCGGTGTCCAGGCACAGCTCCTTACCCCCCTGCACCTTCGAATACTGTTCGAGGAGATCGAGGTTTAATGTGGTTATGTTTTAACTATCAAGCCATAATAATGCACTTTATTTACATGGCATCTTTAACATATGTAATTTGTGCAGATAAAACTAAAAGTATACAAATACGTTTTTAAAAAACAGTCAAACACAACAGTGTAATCCGTCAGATATGAGCAGCGTTGTATCACCACGGTGTTAAACTGCTAGCTCCACAGCCTTCTGCCCGTCTTCACTAAACAAGTGACAAACCTTATCGAGGATTCGCTCCAAAGTAGTTTTGTATATCTCCAAGTTTGCATCAAAACCTGCGCTCAACTCTTCATTCATTACTTCACCGGCTTCCATTTCTGCCTGACTTTTTAATGAAAGAAAGATAAAGGTGAAACTGAAAACGACTAAAGTCTCAAATCTGTCCCAACCGAAAAAACACAAAAGAATGGCGCGGCCAGAAATTATTTCGAAAAATAAAGACACGTGATTGGATAAGCGTCTATGTATGATCAATTGTAATCTTTGCGCGACACAACGTCATCTTTGCCCGACACTGAGAAGGGTCCGGCTGGCGAATTTGCGAAACCTAGGATGGTAGGGGGAGGCAGGGCAATACCGCTACCTGATTGGTTGGCGAAGCACTCCCTCATTGCCCCCTCATTGGCTGGCGAGTCTACCATCTAAAGCCAGACTCCTTGCTATAAGCTAGCAATATTGGGCTAACGTAAACGGCTAACGTAAACGCTAGCATGCGGAGTGTGAACGGGTTGAAATGCACGGCCAGAGAAGTTAGAAGTCATAAGGAAACATGTTTATTGACTGGGCAACACAGTGTAAAAATACACAGCTTCATAAAATAAACCAGAAACACTCATTCTGCAGTCTGCACGTTTTATTCTGATATTAACCACCCACAAACCATATTACTGCATAAGCAACCACACAGGAGAAATACAGTATCAAAGGAGCAGTACATTTCAGGAACATTTCAGAACTTTAGGAGTTGTTTAAACTTGATCTCTCTTAGATTATATTCAAGCCGATCTTCAGCTACTGGAAAACATCTCCACGTTCAGCTGCGTCTCCACGTTCTGCTCCCTATAATACATCGATTGCAATTCAATTGTTTCTTTTATTCCTTTTACAATGTGAACCACGTAGAAAAAGAACACCCAAATGTAAAAGTCTGTTTTTGTCTTTAATTAAACATAATACATCGATTGCAATTCAATTGTTTCTTTTATTCCTTTTACAATGTGAACCACATGTATCATACCAACACCTAAATGTTAAGTTGATAGATTAGCCATTTATTACTTCTTTTTTTAAACAAATAATTATATAGGTATCAGGAAACAGTATAATAGTGTTGGCTCTAGAGAGATGGAACACCAGGAGGAGGAGAAGAAGCAGATGAATGTGTGTATAACAGGGGCCTATTCACAGGGTTCAACTCACCCCCCCCCCCCCCCACCCCCCACACACACACACACACAACTTGGTTGATTCTGACTTTTTAGAGGGGGACCCTCATTGATACTTAAATTCTAGTGGCAGGGCCCTGATCTGTTATGGGGGCATCTAACATCCGATATACAGTATAACAGCACTTGGACCTTTAACTATGTGTATCGCTACGCCACACAGGTGTTCTATTAAATGACCGTTAATTAGACATACAGAAACTGTCTGATGTTAATTAGACATACAGAAACTGTCCGATGTTAATTAGACATACAGAAACTGTCCGATGTTAATTAGACATACAGAAACTGTCCGATGTTAATTAGACATACAGAAACTGTCCGATGCGGGAATCGAGGTGAGGGAGATCATGGCAGTGAGCGGGCATAGGTGAGATTACGATCTGAATTGTGATTTATATTCATTTATAATGAATGAGTAGCGGAGCATACACATTTAAACAAAAAAAACAACAGGACAGCTACAGTGTGTGTTGACGCAACTTCAGGGGAGTGTGTTCATTTTCTGCTGTGTTGGCCACCCAGGGACACACCATCAGACACACACTGAGAGAGGGAGTGTGGTGCAGATCTTTTGGGCAGTGCACCGCTCCCCTCTTTCACTTTCCCATAGTCATGCTCCCTCCGGACTCTTTTAGGAGGCCGCCTGGTGATCAGTGCCCGTCTGCCCCCAAGTGGTGTCTTCCGACGAGCCACAGCTGTAGGCTGGACTCCAATCTGCGTGCTTGTTTGCAAGCCTTTTCTTGGTCTCATTTTGATACGCTTGGCTGCAGCACCCCTTGTCTTACCGAAAGTGGACAGCGCTGAGATCAGCCCACTGTCTGTAGTGGTCTTTTCGTAAGAAGAGACGAGCGATTGGATGGGGGCTTGGAACGTGTCATCCCGTCTCAGCTTGTCCATCAGTCCGTCAAACATCATTTTGAGGCGATCTCCGAGATGCTGATTGGCTGACGCTTCTCCAGGTGCGGGGGCTTCTCCAGGTGCGGGGGCTTCTCCAGGTGCGGGGCCAGTTTGCTCTCGGGTGCCTATTTCGCAAGAATACACAGTGTTAATATCAGTATGTTAATGCAAGCATGGTGTTTTATGCATTTTTCCAATAGGTACACATATGTATGACGTAAGTATATCATACTGTAAGTGGGCCCACTGTTCAGTTTAATCAGCTGGCCTGAGGTGGCCTTGAATGTGATAATGTCCTGCTGAAAAATACTCACTTGCATTGAGTTGAGTTTCCTCAAAGTCTTCCTCCCTCTCAAACTCCAAACCCTTAAACCAGTTGTCTGGTACGTTGAGCTTTCCTTTTTGACAGACAAGAGGTACACAGAGTCATGAAGTAAGCAATACTGTTCATTTTTGAGAGACTGTGTGTATAATATATCAGGCGAATGGACAAGCAAGCCAAGTACTATACCTGTGGCAATCTCATAAAAGCACTTCCTTGCAGTGGATGACATCACTGGAAAGGAGTGGCTGCCTTGCACGTTGAAGGCCTGCATTACCGCATGCTGGTGCTTGCAGAGAGCCCCATTGTTGCCAACTGGACAGGTGCACATGCCCACAGAGACATTCACCAGGTACACAGCTTCTCCAGATTCACTGGGAACCGCATAGTTGGATTCATCTTCCTAAAATATGAAAAGAGATGAACGTTGAAGATAATATTACAAAAAAATAAGCTCAGGCGTTACAAAATAAACGTAAAATACTTTGTGATCAACATTTTGTCTTTATGTATACATTTTGTTGGTAAGTAGCCGTGTAAGAAGCCCAGCAAGCCCGTGTAAGAAGCCCAGCTGGTCAGTATTGAAAGATCCCTTCAGTGAGTTACAAAACCCCTCAGCTAATGCCTCTGGGTTCAAAACGCACTGTGGTAGTGACCGTTTTGGGTGTACGCCCTTACATATGCACAAAGAATACACACCTTGACGATTCTGTCAGGACACACAACGTCTTTGTACTTGGACTCCCGCTTCGCAGTACTCTTATTTGCGGCATCCAGTAGTCTCCTGACATAGTATGCCTCCAGCCTGGTGAAGATGAAGTCTACCAGTTGAGTGATGTTGTAGGCCTTCAGCCTGTAGGGAAGGGAATTGAGAACTGAATCGTATCAGAATTATACCTCTGAGAATCACGATACTATAAAGGAAAAGATAAGCATTGTAATTCATGGTGCGTGTGTGTGTGTGTGTGTGTGTGTGTGTGAGAGAGAGAGTCTTTGTGTGTGTGTGAGAAAGTGTCTGTGTGTGTGTGTGTGTGAGAGAGAGAGTGTGTATGTGTGAATGCAACCTGGTCTCACACAGCAGCCGTCAGGATTCGACGTCTGTCGTTGGTCTCCAAACGTCGAATTCCGACGAGAAAACGAGCTCTGAAAGCGCAGGGGTACGCCTGTTATGTGCGCCTGTCGGGCTGCACGCCACATTTTGAGATACAAGCGCTTCAACGTTCATTCATTTGGAACTGCGAGAATGAGTAACGTTAGCCCGATTGCACTTGCATTAATAAAGCGTTATATAAATATAATTAATTATTATTATTATTGCCTACAGCTAATTGTTACAAGGTGAGAGCTAAAATAACATACGTGTAACGTTAGCCAGCAATAGCTAGACTAGATATAGCTATAATAGCTAGATATAGTCACTATATAGTCTAAATGCAACCTGGTCTCACACGGCAGACGTCAGGATTCGGATGTAATATTAAACTCCCATATTTATTCTTTAAACAAACAAATCTGGGGGAGTGGTCGGAGTTAACGAGATATTGTTCCAATCCATTACCTGGCCATTACCTGCCTGTGAAAAGTATGAAAAGTTTGTATTGCCTAGCGTGTAGGCCCGTGAGAAATTGAGAGCATATAAATCACTAGATGCTACGTATCTGTGGTCATGTACAGTACATCAAATACCATGACATAGATTCTAAATAAGAACAATATTCCATTTGCTTACAGATTCCGGGGTGGCGTTATTTGCCGATGTCCGTGTGAGTCGTCCGCGAATACATGCGTCTTCCTCTTTGCTGGATTTGTCTGCTTGACTACGTTGTTTAATTATAAATAAGAACAATATTCCATTTGTTCATTTGCTTTAATGAAATGACAATAATTAAACAAGTCCTGAGCAGGGCGAACGCAGGTGTAAACATTAGAACAGTAGTCTATCTATTTCCCTTTCTGGTGCGTGCACCTAAACATAATATGACCGTAGTGCAATATTCCCTAGATTCAGACTTTTATGTCTTGAAATCAGAAGTCCTCCCAAGCCAAAGACAAGATAGGTTGTCTTACAATCCGTGCGTTTAATTGCAAACTAATTGCTCTCCTTTCCTCAACGCAACACCCGCCCCCCCCCCCCCCCCCCGTGACCTCCACCAATCACAGGAATGCATTGGCACACAACACAGCTCACAGTAACAGTGCTAACATTGAATTTCTGAGCATTAATTGCAACATTAATGAACATATTATTACACGGTTGCTACAATACTTTACCTGATATAAAATGGGTGGCACATGCACAAGCATTTTTTTTAATCTTGTCCTCAGTCCAGTTGACACCGCCTGTTGCTCTGAAATGGTCTGATCCTGATGGAATTCGGTAGAACTTGAGTCCGATAGTCGTGGAATATCGATTCTGACAACCGAACACGCAACAATCAGACATTTCTTTATGCTAGTAGCCGTTGTAAGCTATTTTAAGCGTACCTAACTCTATGGAGGGTGGATCGTGCCACATTTAAATGCAATACACACATCGGAATGCAATACACACATCGGAATGCAATACACATGTAACACTAAATACAATGCAAAAATACGGCATATTTGTGCCAAAATAAAATCAATGTGTATTACATTTGAGCGCGGCGTATTACATTTGGTCATGAGTGTATTCCATTGAGCATGTGTATTACATTTGGTCACGAGTGTATTCCATTGAGCATGTGTATTACATTTGAGCGCAGCGTATTACATTTGGTCATGAGTGTATTCCATTCGAGTGTCGGTGGAAGAGTTTGAAGCAGCGGAGACAGGGTTGCCAGATGGGCTGTTTTTTGTGGATTTAGCTGTTTTTAGACTGGTTAGGCTCGAAATTGTCAATCCCATCTGGCAACCCTGAGCGGAGAGTCTACAGATAGTATGTTTACAGATATCGCACTGCTGGAGATGCACTCTACACGTTCTTAAAAGAAATAAAGCTTTATTGTACTTAAAACAATATTTCGTATGTGTTTTTTGAGAGTTCTTTACATCAAATTATATACATCATGTCAGCTGTGTGCCAATCAATCAGGGGTTGGCACCTGGGGTGGCCAATCAGATTTCAGGGGTGGCACGTGCTACCCCAGGCCACCCCCTGGACACGCCCCTGGCTGCACTTGCATTAATTAGTTAGGCCACATCATTAGTTAGGCCACATCATTTTGAGATACAACCAATGGAGAACAGATTTTAATAGGCCACATTTTGAGATACAACCAACGGAGAACAGATTTTAATAGGCCACATTTTGAGATACAACCAACGGAGAACAGATTTTAATAACAACAGCAGAAACAATTGTCATCTTCACTGTTTTATTCGCTGTCAATAGGCCTATCAAACTAGGCTATTTTACAACCCGACGGCAGTGCGCTTCTACGTTCATTCATTTGGAACTGCGAGAATGAGTAACGTTAGCCCGATTGCACTTGCATTAATTATAGGCTACATTTTGAGACCGGTCGGATCTATTCATACAACAAGGGACACAGCACTTTCCCGTTTTCCCCATATTGTCAGGGTATTTGAGCCTCGGAAAAGCGCTATATAAATACAATTTATTTATCAAAGTGGGTGTGGCTTAGACAGTTAGGGGGAGTGGCTTGTATCAAAGTGGGTGTGGCCTGTCGGTGGGGCCGAGCCGAGTCGGAAAATATCTGAACCGTGTCTGTGGCACCTACGGTTGCGACGCTAAAGTCCTTTAACCTTTAATGTCACACTAGACTAGGCCCAAAAGCCTGAATTAAAGTGCTGGGGTACGTTTGGGCCCAGGGAACGGGCTGCGAAAGAGTCACACTCACCAAACTTGACACACTCCTTCCCCTTCATGGGACATTGTACAATTTCAACTTTCACCCTCCTAGGCCATTCCCTAGAGGCCCTGCACGCGACGCGGCGGACAACTGTAGGGAGGTTCTAGTGCTTGATGTGAAGTGCCGTTTGGAATGAGACATCTTCTCACACGTACAGGCACACAACGAGTACAACATGTTGCATTTTCATGCCATTAGGCAACTTGCTTCCTAGCATAGCAGGTCCATTTGGACTTTGAAATACCTCCATGACTTTATATGGCCACTGTGTGTGTCTGTGGAGAAAAGGGTACGTTTGGGCCCAGGGAAGGGGCTGCGAAAGAGTCACACTCACCAAACTTTACACACTCCTTCCCCTTCATGGGACATTGTACCATGTCAACTTTCACCCTCCTAGGCCATCAGGGGTGGCTATCTTGCTACTAAGAAGGCCCAGCGTTTAGCTTTGATTTGGTCTCTTTACTCCTATCTTGAATCGTTGTGCATTAGGCTAGATATAGTTTTTAGCTCTCCAGGTATACTATTCCACAGTACTGCCGCAGTGGGTAAAAATGACCTTTTTCCCATTTCACTATTCAATTTCGCTGGCACCATGTCTGTGTTGTCCCTCTTGTATAAAACACTTTTGTCTTTGTGTGAAACAAGCAATGCTGAGTCAGTAAATATCTCTGCTGTAATTCTTCATTGATCTAATCTTGACAGTATTATGGCCAACTGATCTTTAAAAGATCTAAATGTATTTAGACACAATACCACCCCATTAAAATTATATTTAGACTTTTTGTGTGATTTATACATTTATAATTGGGTTCAAATCTTCATTTAATTATACTTTTGTCCTTCTGTTGTTCAAGTCTTAATTTAATAAGTTAAAGAATGTTGAGATTTCTTTGCTGAATTGTTGATTCCTGTATTAAGTAATTTTAAATTACATTTACAAAAGATGTCCATCATTGGATTTCGTTCATCAACTTCAACTGGGTTGTCTAGCAAGAACGTGTCGTCCATATAAGCATAGTAAGCAGTGCTTACCCAACGAAAAAATAAAAAAGGACAGTGAAAATATTAAAATAAAAGTGCATGTAACCGTTTGTTTGTTTTCATTAAAAGAGTCGTATTTTAGGTCCCAGGGCAGCAGGAGTCATTCATTTTGGCGGCACCTGCAGGAGTAAGCACTCGCTTATCTGCTTGCTTGCATTGCGTTGCATTATAAGCACTTCTCTCTCTGCTGAAATGTCATAATGTAATGTCGGCGTCTCTCTGTGAAAATGTCTTCTTTTTTTTCTTCAATGCCTCAGCCCGCTGTTTAATGTGGCCAGGGTAAGCATGCTTACCAGCCAATCAGTAGTTTGTTCATTCCGATAAGAGCTACTGATTGGCTCTTATCACTTTCAAGTTCACTTAACATTTCACCTTACTTTCTCTCGCCCGGCAGAATAGCTTATGCCAGCTAGCTCAAACGATCTAAATAATAATAATCAATAAGGATAACTTGCTTGATTTTGTGAATATGGACATTACTGTCAGCGACCTAAAGGGATTTCGTAGACTGGACTGGACTGGAAAAACACAACTACTGGCTAAAGGCCGCCCGAAGCCACCACTCACCGATCTTCACACCCAGAAAGGGAGAGTCGCTAGGGGTTACAGCAAGCCTGGTATCGTACGAGCGGTTTATATGATTCGCGAGGCTGGTGGCGATCTGTGCTTGTTTATATGGTTTGAGTACTGCTGTACTGCTGGTTATGGCTCCTTGTGTCACTGACTTCCTCTGCTTTTACCTTTGAATGTAGGCCTGTGCCGTTGTGTTTGGAGAGAGAGCTGCTTAATCAATCGCTGAGATAGGCCTAATGTCGCTGTCCGTGCCAGTGGTTCTGGACCAAAAGTGTTTGAGAGAGATAGAGATGTGATGTGATGTCAAGTGCCTGTGTGACAAAAGTGTGAAAAGAAAGTGTGTTGTGAGTTTACTATGGAGGATGGAAACGGTGTGTGTCTGTGTTGTGCGTGTGTGCGTTTGCGATGTTGAAACTGGACTTGTAGATTTCAGCAGGTTGGCTACTTGAAAAGATCTTGGTTCAAAAAAGATTGAACAATGAGCACCCCTGATATAGTCGAAACTGGCAACTGTTTTTTTGTTTTTGGTAATCTGATCACAAAGTGACCCTACAGTTTATTAGCGGGTTCTAGGGCATCAAAATTGCATTTCCTTGAAACTGCGTTCACTGATAGCGTGTATGTGTAATTATGTGTATTTCTATATCTTATGCTTACCCAATCTAAAAGCTCACGGCACGTGCCTGTTGTCTAGGTTGATGGGTGGTTTAGGTGGGGGGGGCCCAAAATGATATTCTGTCATGGGGCCCAGAATCTCTAGCGGTGCCCCTGCATCGCGTGTATGTGAGTCGAAGAAATTGCAGCTCACAGACAAGTTTATTTCGTGCAAAAAACCTTGTGATATTAATAAACAACTTGCGGTTTGAAAGTACCAGTAGGCTACCACATACTGGCTACGTTCTTACATGCAGCTCGCGTGAACACAGATTCTTCCATCGGCGCCTCCCGCTTCGATTGCAGATTCAAGTTAACGCACGTGCAGAAAGATGCACGTTTCCAGTCAGATGGATTTTTATTTTTTTAACCCCAAATATATATATATTTTTTAAACCCAAATCAACATAACAGGGGGTAATTTCCGTATGACATTTTCTCTTATCTTTTTGACTCCAAGACCCAAGATAATGAATGTGATATGATGTTCAAAATTGGTGAAGTGTCCCTTTAACCAAACCCTTCACCCTAACCTCAGGAGGGGAAGTCCCAGAGAGGCAGGGGGCTTTTTTGTGAGGCCCACTGCCAATAGTGGGGGTAATATGTGCAAAATGTTAGGGTAATAGTTCACTTTTTCATAAAAGCACAAAACTTGGTACACTTGTACAGTTTGTGGTCCTGAACATTTTCAGATGTGGAGCCCTCGCAAAAACTCCTTCTAGTGGCCGTGGCGGCCATTTTCCTTTCCGCCATAGCCAAATTGTGTATTTTGCTTCATATCTCCTGAACCAAACATGATAACACCAAACAGATGATGTCTACCCCTATATTTTGAAGGCCAAGGATTACAATGATACCATATACAACATCATAGTGTTCAGGTGGCCATGGCGGCCATTTTCCTTTCCGCCATAGCCGAATTATGTATCTCACTTCATATCTCCTTAACCAAACATGATAACACTGAACAGGTGATGTCTACCCCTATGTTTTGAAGGTCAAGGATTACAATGATCCCATATACAACATCATAAAGTGTTCAGGTGAATAGTTAGTGGTGAAATCAGTGACGTTGTGAGAATAATTAAAATGAAATCGCATAATCTGAGAATATGCATATTACAATTTCATATTTCATGTAATCATTTATTTCATTATTAATTTAATAATTTATTGACTATAGTTCTCTAGGTCCAGAATTGTCTATTAGGCTATGAATGTAGGTATTTCAGTTGTTGCACCTTCTTGATGGCCTGTCACTCTACTGTTGGTAATGGTTGATGAGTTTGAGAATGCCATGGAGTTCAGCAGAAAAAGCGTTTCTGAAAACAGACATCATGAACAGACCAGAAGTGTCCAGCTGAAATTCAAAAGACAAGTGAATGCATTTGTTGATGTGATTGAGGAAATGGGGAATGAATGAATGAATGAATGAATGAATGAATGAATGAATGGTCTTTATTGTCATTTATACAGTACAGGTACCATACAACGAAATGTAGGTGCTCCATTATTTAGGTGCTCTATTATTCTACCTAGCCCAGAGTCCCCGGATGAGTGCCTCTAAAACTGAACTCGTATTTTGAGAAAAACTGAATTGTATTTTGAGAACTGAATTGTATTTTGAGTCAAACTGAATTGTATTTAGAGAACTGAATTGTATTTTGAGAAAAAACGAATTGTATTTAGAGAAACTGAATTTGAAAACTGAATGAAAATAATGAAAACTGAATTGAATACAATTCAATCTGTCGAATACAATTCAGTTTGTGCTCAGATTCAATTCAATCTGTGAAATACAATTCAGATCTGTGAAATACAATTCAATTTGTGCTCATATTCAATTCAATCTGTCAAATACAATTCAATTTCTGATAGCACTAAAATAAAATAGCTCCATACCTCCCGCTTCGACTGCAGACTCAAGTTAACGCGCGTGCAGAAAGATGCCACGAAACTCTTGTCTGGTAGCTTTCTTTCAAGGAATTTCTAAAATAATAGTCCCGTAATACAATTGTCTATGCGAGACTACTGGTGGACTAACGTTAACGTTACCAACGAGCCCATGACATGGGCTTGCCACTCGCCAGATTCGGGTTGGGTGCATTTAAAAAAAGCGGATATTTTAGCCTGCTTGTCAGATGTTTGGTGTTTACGTCCGTAATAATTCCTCTTTCTTGGGGGGGCGGGGGGTTCCGTTGGGGGGGGCGACCGTAGGGGTGAGTCATTGAAGTAGGAGTCTATTAGGACGCTATGGTTCAGTGAAACAATGTGATATCACGTGGTTTTAATTCGTTTTGACAATGTGAATAAAATCAATGATTGCAACTTTAACTTTTAATCTTTGTCATTTTGATGGCTCTATATGACTGATTGACACTCATTCTACTACTATCGTAGTACTACTACTACTTTTGTACTTTTTCTTAAATTTGTTTGATTTTAGGACATTAAGAGATAAATGGGTTGATCTTCAAGTTAAATGGGTTCATCTTCAAATAAAAATTCAACTACTACATCTACTTGTCAATTACTCTACCTACTGCTTGAAATACTTCAGTTACTGACTCGGGTACTTCAAGTACTGTTCTATCAGCTACAGATGCTGCTTTTCCCTGACTGGTCCTTGATAGATCCTTGGCATGTTAAACAAAGATAACAGAAACTTAACTTAATGTACTTAACTCAACTTATCATAACTTGAACCAATTCAACTTCTTAATAAACATTATAGAGAAATTATTTCGAAAAATAAAGCAAAAATTCAGATACTACTTCAGCTAATTCAACTACTGCCTCAAGAACTTAAGTCCAGCTTGCTTATGCTACATAAAGTACTGCTTAAAACACTTCAACTATCTGCTTTTCTAGATCTTTTTTTCTCTGTCTTTATCTTTAGAGGCCTGCCAGAAGAACCACCCCAAGACCCTGCAGAAGACAGTGGAAACCTGCATATCAGATACATTCTGGGAACTTAAAGAAAACTTCCCACTGAAAACGTTTTCAAGAACATTAGGGCATAATGTTCTAGCAATGCTGTCACTTAACATTTTAAGAAGATTTTACAAAACATTTTTTAAAATGTTTTTAGAGAACGTTATTCTAGAACATTCTGGGAACTTAAAGAAAACTTCCTGCTGAAAACATTACGAGAACATTCTAGGTAAAATTCTTTGAACATTTTTAGAACAAAAAATTGCTAGTACTGGGCACATAACCACAGCGAGGCATTCCAGGTCCTGTCCTTGTTTTTGACAGTGAAACTATGCTATGACTTTGCTGCCAGCCTCCTCAAAAACCCTTTTAGAGGCGTTGAGCTTGCGAAAACAAGGTAATCGGCAGGGAAATGAACGATGAATGAATGAATGAATGAATGATATCTGTACATTAAAAACTCATTAAAGATTAAAATCTCATATTTTTAATATTGCCTTTAAATGACTATTATTTTCTAAATGTTTTCTAAATGTCTTTTAATGTTAGTTGATGAATCTAGCCTATATATTTGTATATGTATTTACTTACGTTTGCAGGAAAAGTGCTATACAAATAAAGGTTATTATTATTATTATTAGTTATTATTAGATATTATTAATATTATTATTATTACATTATTACATTAATTTAGCAATCAGGTGCTCGTTACCATGAATATTGACGCAGCACTTTCCCCACATGTCATCTATTATGACGACGAATTCCAGAATCTTTGAATATGCGCCAACAAATGTAGAATCAGAATTATTGTCTTGTGGTTTTCTACGGATTAAATCTAACCGCAACTTTTATTGACAAACTTGAAACTGCGTATGAACTTATAAGCAAACACAAAGGAATATCTACAATGAAAAGCGTAAGTAACATTTTCCTATGATAATAATCTTAACAAGTTGTCTACAGTTATTGTTGGGAAAATAGCCTAGAAAATAGCTAAAATGTCAAAATTAATTGTTGTTAATTTAGAACAATATTTCCCCACTGTCAGATAAGAAGAAAGCGAAAGTCAAAAAAGAAACCTGGTCTTCAGAGCAGCAGTGGCCCAGCGGACAAGTCCCTGGTCTCCAAAGGGAACAGGCCAAACACAGCTTTTCACTCCCGACCAGGGGGATAACCCTGATGTGCACCGCTCATCTAAGGCCAACAAGCCAGTGGTCCAGTGGGAGTCCATCCAGGTTGTGGACCCCAACAACCCATCTGCCATCATGTTGATCATGAGGAGGGTTAGAGGTCACAGCTCTTCTCAGAAGACGGGGTCTTGTCCTCAGCTATCCCAGCAGGCTGCACAGTGCCCAGGCCTGTCCCAGAATGCTCTGCAGCAGAGGCACGGGGAGGGCAGTGCCTGTCAGATGCCAGGCAGTCTTCCCTGCAACCTGACAGGGCAGGGGCTGGTCGAGAGTCCCCCTGCTAGAAAGAGAAGGTATCAACAGTTTCCCAGGCCTAAATGAATGAATGAATGAATGACTGAATGAATGAATGAATGGTCTTTATTGTCATTGCTATAGTACAGGTACCAAACAACGACATTTGGGAGGGGTGGCTCCCCTGGTGCTAGGAAAGAAAAAAAACAACAAAAAAAACAAGAAGGGAAAGGAGCTGGTTTACATAAATAAAGGCTATGTACACTATCCACTATACTATACTGTACAGATAGACGATGTAAGGTGATCAACTTCTCCAGTATCGATTTAATTGAGTCGTCACTTTACAAGCGAGTTCGTTTAATCTCAACGAGACGTCCTTGATATCACTTCTTAAGATGATATGATCCAATCAAATATTAGGCACCACTACTGAACTGTTCATTAAGATAATATTTATTCAAGCACATCAGCAAGCAATAATTAGTTCATTTCCATGGAAAAGTGGTCTCATCTAGTTTCACCTCTGCAGGCCCGTCTCAGCTAGCCGTCAACAAGTTAACTGCAAGAGCTCCACCAGACCAGCCTCCCTCTCACCTCCGTACATAGTCCTTTATACAATTCATCAAACATTTTGGGCTGGGTGATGCCCCCCCCTCTATCTGGTAGTTTTCCAAGTGTCAGCACAAATCCGTTGCAGCTGCAGAAAGTCTTCTCGTTAGCGTTGGCCTTCAATTCTTCTGGTATGTGGGTGCGAGAGTGTATGTATGTTATCAGCTTGAGTGTCCTGCTAGCGTCTCGTTCCCATGGTGATATCATACTTTGTGAGCAGAGCAGTGAGTTGAGTTCTTATCAGTAGCTTGTGAAAACATTTGAAGTTGCACAGTAATATGAGTTAGGATTCGATTTACAAGTTAAAGTATAGTATAGAAGAATAGACTTATCATTAATCATTAGTTATGAAAGTATAAAATCAGTACAGAAAAATAGAATATCATAACAGCAGGTATACAATGGTTGTTAGCACATAGGTAAAAATAAGTAATTTATAGGCAGTTTGAATCATAAAACGTTCTTTTAGTCAGGAGCTTGTCTTCTTCTTGTCGCTCAAAAACAGAACCTCTCTTTTGGCTTTGCGTGACCTTCCTATTGTTCTCAACTGACCGCATTCACATATTATTTAAATGAGCACATAGTACATGATTTATCACTTCTAGTGATTTTAATACAAATTCCCAACAACGACTAGGGTTGTCATATTGCACATAGTGTTATTGCACATTCATTTAAAGTGTCACAGTTTGCAGGCTTGAAATGTACATATTTGTGCCTCAGCACTACACCTGATTTTTTCAATCCAGCAGCTGCCATCAATCCGTCCAGACTGTCCAGGGCCCAGAACCTAGGTCTTTGCTGTGTTCAGGGCCTGGATGGCCCTGGGGTAGAAGCTGTGCTTCAGTCTGTTTGTCCTTGCGGCCATGGTCCTGTACCGCTTTTTCGAGGGCAGCCGGGCAAAGTGTTCGTACCCAGGGTGGGTTGGGTCTCTGGAGATCTTGGAGGCCTTCCTGAGACAGCGTGTGTTGTACAGCTCTTCCAGAGAGGGGAGGGGGGCGCCGGTGATCTTCTGGGCTGTTCTCACGACTCTCTGTAGCGCATTTCTCTCTGCGGTTGTGCAGCTGGAGAACCAGTTGCAGATGCCGTAGGTGAGGATGCTCTCCACTCCGCCGCGGTAGAAGGCCACCAGTATCTCCTGCTTGTTGTGTTCCTTCCTGAGGACTCTCAGGAAGTAGAGCCGCTGTTGTGCCTTCTTGATGGTGGCTGCTGTGTTGTTCTTCCAGGACAGGTCATCCTGTATGTGCACCCCCAGGAATCGGAGGGCTGAGACTCTCTCCACGCTCTCTCCGTCGATGAGCAGGGGCTGTACCTCAGATTTTTTCCTCCTGAAGTCCACGATGATTTCCTGGGTCTTTGACTTGTTCAGCAGCAGGTTGTTAACCTTGCACAGCTTGCTCAGCTGCTCTACCTCATCCCTGTACGCCGCCTCGTCCCCCCCCGAGATGCAGCCCACCACGGTGGTGTCGTCTGCAAACTTTACGATGGAGTTGCTGGGGTGGACGGGGGTGAAGTCGTAGGTGTAGAGGTTGTAGAGGATGGGGCTTAGCACGCACCCCTGGGGGGACCCAGTGCTGAGTCTGAGGGCTGTGGAGGTGTGGGAGCCCACCCGCACCCTCTGGGGGCGGTCGGACAGGAAGTCCTTGATCCATGCACATATAGAGTGTGATAGTCCCAGGTCTAGTAGTTTGGTCACTAGCCTGTCTGGAAGGATGGTGTTGAAGGCAGAGCTGAAGTCCACAAAGAGCAGTCTCGCGTAGCTGTTTCCCTTCTCCAGGTGGGATAGAGTGGCGTGGAGAGTCGTCGCGATGGCGTCCTCTGTGGACCTGTGGGCTCTGTAGACGAACTGGTATGGATCCAGGTTGGGCGGGAGGCGTGTGAGTATGTTGGCCCGGACTAGTTTCTCGAAGCACTTCATGAAGATTGAAGTTTTTCAATATCAATAGGAACACTACCTTTTCTGAGTCTAAAGGATATTCAAAAATATAGTGGAAATAACAGATGCATAGAAAATACCCTCATAAATTGGAAAACTATTCGTAAAACGTATAAATGTGATGACAAATGCATTTATTTGAGAGAGATAGCCAGTGATCCAGACTTTTTACCTAATAAAACAGACAAAATATTAGAAGAATGGGCTAGGAAGGGACTACAGGTGTACTCACAGATGGTTACAAATGACATGATAGACTCATTTGAAACCTTAGTTAATAAATTTAATATAAGTAATAGCCATTTCTTTAAGTACTTACAAATTAGAAGCTACCTTATAACACAGCAGAGGAGACAGGAACAAAGATCACATATACTAATGGAATATCTGAGCAAAAATGGAAACAGTGAAAAGACAAAAATCTCAAAACTTTACAAAATCATGCAAGAAATCAAGATACAAGAAGATAACACTAAAGAAAAATGGGAAAACGAATTAGCAATAACAATTACGGATGACGATTGGAAAGAAGCATGCAAAATAATATTTAAGACAACACAATCAAAATTCTGGAAAGAATTTGCTTGGAAAAGAAATATGAAGATCTTCCTAACACCGAAAATGTTGTCAAAATATAGGCCAACAGGCAATGCAGAATGCTGGAGGAAATGTACGGAACGAGAAGCCAATCACACACACATTTTCTATACATGCCCTAAATTGAAAAGGTTTTGGGAGGCAGTTCAAGTAAAAATAAAAAATACATTTACCTTACAAAATCCTATACATCCAGTCAATATTATACTCGGTCTTATTCCATTAGATATATACAGAGAGGGAGATAAATATTTGTACACCATATTACGTATCGCGGCTTTAAAGCAAATCACACGTAAATGGTTGGACTTAAACCCACCATCTGTTAATAATTGGAAAAAAACTGTTGAAGAGATAAAAGAAATGGAAAGAATTACTTATAAAGTGGGAAACCGTGAAGAGCAATTCACTATGAACTGGAGTAAATGGACCCCCCCCCCTCCCCGATCCCACCCCCCTCCCTTTGTTCTCTTTATAAAAAATAAAAAACAAACAAAAATGATGCAGGATGAACTTAAACAAGTGAAGAAAACTTGTAAAGTGTATGAAATGAACTTGTGAAATATATATATATATATATATATATATATATATATATATAAAAAATAAAAAAAAAGATTGAAGTTTTTCATTGATCAGTTTTTGGACCTTCCCAGTCATCCATGGCTTCGTGTTGGGGTAGACCCGGACCCGTTTGTCCACGGTGACTGAGTTGGTGCAGTTCACTATGTGGTTCAGAACCGACGACGTGAACTGTTCCAGGTCCTCATGCTCATATTCCTGCCATGAGGTGTCATTTAGGCAGATCTGCAGTGGAGCGGACCCTTCTGGCCAGGTTCTGACAGTCTTAGTGGTGATGGGAGCACTTTTCCTCATGGTAGTGTAGGCTGGGATCAGGAGGATTGACACATGGTCAGACATGCCTAGATGAGCTAGCGGTCTAGCCTTGTAAGCACGCTTGATGTTGGTGTATACCTTATCCAGTGTTTTTTCTCCTCTTGTTGCACATTTAACATGCTGATAGAACTTGGGTAGTACTACCTTCAGGTCGGCATGATTAAAATCTCCGGCGATAATGTGGACTGCCTGTGGGTCCGCGCTCTGTTCACCACTGATGACGTCATATAGCCGCGCCAATGCTAAGCTACCATCTGCATTTGGTGCAATGTAAACGCTTGTAATATACACTGCATTGAATTCCCTCGGGAGGTAAGTGGGTCGGCATTTAACAGTCAAGTATTCCAGGTTTGGGGAACAGTGGCTACTTACAGTTTTCGTGTTTAAGCACCAGCTATCCTTCGTAGATATAATGAGCCCACCTCCGCGGGTCTATAAATGGGTCATCAAGACCCTCAAAATGCTCCCAGGGAAGATGCGGGCGAGGCTGATAGCCCATCGCCCCCCAGACTGATAGCCCATCGCCCCCCAGACTGGCAGCAGGAAGCGCAAGAGAGCAGCCAGCCAGAGTGAAGCAGGAGATAGCAGCAGCTCGGCCAAACGCTCCCGCAGCAGCCAGGTAGTCTAAGACCAAGAAAAGGAGGAGAGCACGCAACATTGTGCACAAGAATGGCACTTAAATGACACTCACACACACATACACACACCAACATACACCCTCCCCACCACACAACACCCCCCCTTCCACACACATGACACACACTCTCCAACCCCCCCCCCCTCCACACACACACACACACACACACACACACACACACACACACACTCTCTCCTTTCTTCAGCAGCATAAACAAATTAATAAATTGGGTTTATTTTAAATTGTGAATTTCTGTCTTTTTTTATTCATTCCAATATGATTTCGGTCAAAGGCCATTCCTCTTTAAAGCAAAGGGAACAACCATGATTAGACTACCAGGACTATAGGAACAAGGGAGAAGATTAGTCACTGAGAAGTAATAGGTGGTAATTGATCATACAGTACAGGACTGAGACACACAATGTGGTGGGTGAATAATGTCAAACTGTGTCAAGGCTTGCTATGCAGGATGTGTCAGGTTTGACTAAAGGTTTAAGAGTTATAGTCCTTGGGCCAAACCCCCAAATTGAAAATTTCATTACCAAATTCTGGGCAAATCCTAGATGTGATTTTCTTATTCCTATACATCCCTAGATTATGTTTTGATATGATAGACCTTTTGGATTGGCAGCTTATTAGTAGTTATCACCTCGTAAAGGTACGGAGTGCTTTTTTCAAAACCGGAGTTTTGCCTAGAAAAGTCCCCTGCCATATCTTGCTCCCCTTCGTATGATTCGCGCCTAGCTGTGGTGTGGTTTTGATAGAGACATGAGGCTTTTCATGTTCTTTATGCGCCTGAGTCTCCTAAACACGTAGAGACCAACCCCGAGTCGATCAATGATTCCTACGATGAGCTATGGTAACTTTACCGCACCTACCCCCTACCGATGAATGCCTAATTTTTGCGGTTTTCCGGAGGTATTGTGCGGTAGGTGCGGGAAAGTTACCATAGCTCAGCGTAGGAAGCTCTGATCGACTCGGGGTTGGTCTCTCTCCTGGTGTTCAGGAGACCCAGGCGCATAAAGCTAACCTGGCTCATGTCTCTATCGCAAGCACAGCCCGAGCTATGCGCGACTGACGTGAAGGGGAGCAAAATATGGCAGGGGACTTGTGGACCCGAATGCAGGACACTGAGGCGGAGTCAGATGAAAGGTCAAACCCATGGATGGGTACATTTATTGTTTTCTGAATTTGTATGTTTAAATATACAAATGATACATTATCTACTTAAAATATGCGTTAATTTACATAGTTTTCCAGAATAAAAATCTAAAACAAAGTGCTTAAAACAAATAAAGTGTGTGTTTACCTCCTCAAATAAATTAACTTAGCCCCAGCCAGATCCATATTTAGAGGTAAGTTAGCAAGCTAGTTTAGAGTTAGTGGTAATGTATAGCTGGTTACTGGTTAGATAACGAAGCGACCTTGGGTTCCCTGAAAGGTGCTATATAAATGCAAGTTATTATTATTATTATTACTATTATAACTAGCTAGCTAGTTTTTTCTACCATAAATAATCTCCTGAAGCCACAACCATCTCCCACTACTGAGGCTACAGAGCAGCGATGTAACAGCTTCATTTACTTTTTCAGATCCAAGGTCAACAACATTCGCTCTCTGATGCCCAGCTCTTCCTCTCTGTCTCCCTCTGCTACCAACCCCTCGCCTGGGAGTTTGCCATCTCTCCCATGTTTCACAGAGGTTCAACAGAGCCACATTATGGAAATCCTTAGAGGAATGAAATCATGCACTTGCGCCCTGGACCCCATTCCCACTGCTCTGCTCAAGTCATACACCAACCTTGCCTTCCTGTCCAAGGTGCTAGTGAAGGAAGTTGCTTCCCAACTCCAGGATCACCTCAAACACAACAACCTGTTTGAAAGATTTCAGTCAGGCTTTCGCTCAGCCCACAGTACAGAAACGGCTATGCTAAGGGTGACGAATGAACTGCTAATGACATCCTCCTGGACCTGACAGCAGCATTTGACATGGTGGATCACACTATCCTCCTAGAGCGCCTCCACACCACCATTGGACTCTCAGACTCTGCACTGAAGTGGTTTCAGTCCTATCTCTCTGGCAGGACTGAATACGTCTCACTGGGAGGATGCAAGTCCAGACTTCTCCCTGTTACCTGTGGTGTTCCACAGGGGTCGGTTCTCGGCCCCATCCTCTTCATCACCTACATGCTCCCCCTCGGTCGTGTCATCACCAGATATGGGATGTCTTTCCATTGTTATGCTGATGACACACAGCTCTACATTAAAACTACCCCAAGCCCCTCTGCAGCCATGTCATGTCTCACCACCTGTCTTGAGGAGATAAAGGCATGGATGAACAACAACTTCCTTCAGTTAAACAGTAACAAATCCGAAGCTCGTCTTGTTGGCACCCCACACCAGGTTCAGTCTTCGCCCATATCACAGCTCACCTTCGAGGGTCAAGTCATCCTCTTCTCCTCCTCAGTTTCAAATCTGGGGGTTAGGTTTGACCCTCACCTGACCTTCAGTGACCATATAAAACACCTGTGCAAAACCTCCTTCTATCATCTCAGAAATATTTCCAAACTCCGTCCTACTCTAACCCTGTCAGATGCAGAGAACTTGTCCATGCCTTTGACTACTGCAATCCGCTCTTCATCGGGATTCCTGGCAAAAGCATACAGAAGCTGCCATACATCCAGAACAGCGCTGCCAGGATCCTGATGAGAGTCCACAAATACAAGCACATAACCCCTGTTCTACACTCACTACACTGGCTCCCTGTCTCATTCAGGGTTGACTACAAAGTCCTTCTTCTCACCCACAAATGCATCAACGGACACGCACCTCCCTATCTACAAGAACTCATCACTCCACAAACCTCCACCCGCACCCTCAGGTCTTCTGTTCGGCTCCGCCGTGCCTGTGGAACAGCCTTCCTAGCCAGCTAAGGGCAGTACAGAGCCTGTGCAACAGCCTTCCTAGCCAGCTAAGGGCAGTACAGAGCCTGTGGAACAGCCTTCCTAGCCAGCTAAGGGCAGTACAGAGCCTGTGGAACAGCCTTCCTAGCCAGCTAAGGGCAGTACAGAGCCTGTGCAACAGCCTTCCTAGCCAGCTAAGGGCAGTACAGAGCCTGTGGAACAGCCTTCCTAGCCAGCTATGGGCAGTACAGAGCCTGGACTCTTTTAAGACAGGCCTTTGACTGTTGAACTGTGTTCATTTTTGTGATTTATTTTGAGTTGTTTTACTATGTTTTTAACTTATTATGTTTTAGTTTTTTTTACTCTGTAGCACTCTGAGATTCTTTTGAATGAAAAGTGCAATACAAATAAAATGCATTATTATTATTTATAGTTAATAACACTTTAGTTAGCTAGCTAAACTAGCAAAGTAGCCTGTTGTGTACCCAGGCTTGAGACAGGGTTTTATATTGTAGTAATATTAATGTAACTTAATTTACATTAAACTTACAGAAGATTCCTTGTTTGTAGCCCCTCTAAGTTGTAATGAGATCTGCCCCAATTACTGCACCCTGACAATATTTTAGTTTAGAATAAGGTTGGTAATTTAATGTCAAACTAGATGTATTCCTCTATTTCAGAGACCCACATCATCAGCAGTAAGTGTAAGTCTAATGATGGATCCAACTTCAGGTGAATGCAGCAGCAACCTGCCAAGAAAGCGGCATGGACAGCATCATCCACTGCTCTGATGATGGACAGCATCATCCACTGCTCTGATCATGGACAGCATCATCCACTGCTCTGATCATGGACAGCATCATCCACTGCTCTGATGATGGACAGCATCATCCACTGCTCTGATCATGGACAGCATCATCCACTGCTCTGTCATGGACAGCATCATCCACTGCTCTGATCATGGACAGCATCATCCACTGCTCTGATCATGGACAGCATCATCCACTGCTCTGTCATGGACAGCATCATCCACTGCTCTGATCATGGACAGCATCACCCACTGCTCTGATCATGGACAGCATCACCCACTGCTCTGATCATGGACAGCATCATCCACTGCTCTGATGATGGACAGCATCATCCACTGCTCTGATGATGACTCCAACTCAAACCTGGTGTCACCCCAAAACCTGGACTTATGGAGAACTTTGTTGAGGGCGGCAGAAATCAGAAAACATCTCCCAATTTTGGACCACACCTACCACCGGACTCCATACACCTACAGCTTTCACTGCCTTGTGGGCTAAATAAATGTAACTGTTCATCTGCCTCCGCCTCAGTGTCCTGCATTCGGGTCCACTCCCGTACAGAACGTAGGCTAACACACATTTTAAATGACAGCAATCCATACTTTAAGAGGGGATAAGGTATTAAACTACTAACAACAAGGTCCAACAAGGTCTATCACATCAAATAATAATCTAGGGATGTATAGTAATTAATTACTGTCTTTATCCAATCTGTGGTCCAAATGTTCTTTAAAGATATGCAAATTAACTCATATTTTAAGTAGATAATACATCATTTGCATATTTAAACAGAACATTTCTGAAAACTTGTAATACAAAAAATTATTGTCTCAATGTAAGTAATCAACTGGGTGATATCTATTAGGTGTTTTACCCATCAAAAAGTCCCCGGCCATATTCTGCTCCCCTTCGCGTCAGTCGCGCATAGCTCGGGCTGTGCTTGTGATAGAGACATGAGCCAGGTTAGCTTTATGCGCCTGGGTCTCCTGAACAAGTAGAGACCAACCCCGAGTCGATCAGAGCTTCCTACGCTGAGCTATGGTAACTTTCCCGCACCTACCGCACAATACCTCCGGAAAACCGCAAAAATTAGGCATTCATCGGTAGGGGGTAGGTGCGGTAAAGTTACCATAGCTCATCGTAGGAATCATTGATCGACTCGGGGTTGGTCTCTACGTGTTTAGGAGACTCAGGCGCATAAAGAACATGAAAGGGCTCATGTCTCTATCACAATCACAGCACAGCTAGGCGCGAATCATGCGAAGGGGAGCAGGATATGGCAGGGGACTTTTCTAGGCAAAACTCCGGTTTTGAAAAGAGCACTCCGTACCTTTACGAGGTGATAACTACTAATAAGCTGCCAATCCAAAAGGTCTATCATATCAAAACATAATCTAGGGATGTATAGGAATAAGAAAATCACATCTAGGATTTGCCCAGAATTTGGTAATGAAAAATGGTTTGGCCCAAGGACTATTAAGAGTAAGAATTGTCAACGGTTAGCCTTGATTTAACTCAAGCTACCACCCATCAATCAAAAACTCTGCTATCCCCCCCCAACCTCCTCCGTCCACGAGTTGGGCTGGGCTAAGCCCCGGATGGGTTAGGGTTAGGTTTCAAGATCCTAACAACACCTCTGTATAAGACTGTGTTTATCTAATTATTGAAAGTACAATTTAAATATAAAATACTGGAATGTGTCAGTATACACAAGGTGCAGTTGACAGGATGTTAAAGCACAAGGTAAACCCCAATGGCTGTCATTGAGAAACGGGTCCCTGCATTCTTTGATGGATCATGGCTTCACAGAAGTATATAACTTACCACTTGAATTCTAGACGAAATAGGTTGCAGACATTTCTAATAAAAGTTTCAAATAAAATTGTCTCAAAGACGATGTTCACTGTGGCCCAGAATTAACTTTCCCATAGAGTTTGGAATCTGTGACAAACTGCTGACTACATTGTAACTGATCAGCTTGAGTGGTTGTTCGAGATTTTTTTTTAGAAGACCCAAGTCGGAACTTCCGGTGGCATGCACTGATTGGTTTGACACCTGTATGAGGCTCCGTAAAATCTTTTATTTAAATCATCACTGACGGCTTAAATCGTATAATTTGTCGTGGCACAAGTTTATATAGTTTGTTTGTAGGTTACGTGTTCGAGAGCTAGTCGAAGATTATATTCTTAGACGCGAATGTGTACCCGCAGCAAACAAATGGATCCAGACGCCATGGCTAAACTTGTGAGAGACATTGTTTGCAAAGATGTCTCCCGTTTATCTGTCGAGTTATCTAAAGATAATGAACTCATTCGCAAGGAGATCTCCAATGCCAACGTGCTTGTTCGCAGGGAAATCTCGGATGGCTTAAACCTATCCAGGCGACTTTGCAGCGCCTAGAGGGTTCTCTCAATGAATGCAAAGTAAAAGTTCGAGACCTGGAGAATGCCGCCACGCTCACAGACGCACGCATTGATACGCTCGAAAAAAATTGCAAACTGCTCAAAGAAAAGAATGACATCCTGCTCCAGAAAACATCATCTTTAGAGTTTCATTCTAGGAAATTCAATTTGAAATTCATCGGATGTAAAGAGGGGATAGAGGAAGGGAGACCTACTGCGTTTGTCCAGGACCTCCTGCGAGAGCTGTTTGGAGAGGCTGGGACTGGCCCTGCGCCCCTGCTCTCCATTGCGCACCGGGTTGGACCACCGCGAGGGGAGAGGTGCCGTCCGCTCATCGCCAGGTTCCATAGTCTGGAGACTAAATCGACAGTCCAACGCTTGGCGGCCAAGAAAGCTGGCCAGTTGGCATACCGGGGGGATAAGATCAGCGTTTATCCGGACGTTCCTGACGGGTCGGCCTGTTTTTGTTCTGGTCACAACTCCACTGTATTTTGTGGAGCAAGGGAGGGTCAAAGAACCGTGCCCCTTTTTCTGTTCTGAGGGGCTGACCTTTATGTCGTTTTTATTTTTACTTTTCACGTTGTTTCGTTTTTTTGGGAGGGTTTTCTGTGGGGGGGGCTGTTTTGTTTATGTTAACTGTTTTGCTCAAGTCAAATCGCATGTAGAGACTACATTTTCATGTCTAATTTTTGAATTATGTCGTAGAGTAGGGCTGGTCACTTGTATTCTTCATATTAAAAGCATGATATCTATTAAAAGTATGCTATATATAATCTGGATACTAGGTCATGTCTCACATAAATAAGATACAAATCTGTTCTTGGAACATTAGAGGCCTACAGAAACCTACAAAAAGACGGGCACTTATCACCTCTGTAAAAAAAGAGGGTGTATCAATTTTGTTTCTGCAAGAAAGCCATCTAGATGATAATGGTATTAAGAAGCTTGAAAGGGTCTGGAATGGCCAGGTATTTGCCACAAACTACTCTTCTGCCAGTAGAGGTGTGGCCATTTTGGTTAGTAAAAATATCGTTTTCACACCTCTCATTTGTACTAAAGACAGTAAGGGGCGCTATGTGTTCCTCAAGGGGGTCATTCAAGGTAGGGAGTTCTCCTTTTTGAATATCTACTGCCCACCTGGCTACTCTCCTGATTTTTTATCAAATATCTTTGCCGAATTCACTGTACTGGCATCTGATGACCTAATTGTGGGAGGAGACTTTAATTGTCATCTAAACCCAGGGATTGATAAACTCCCCTCTAGCTCCTCCCCTCCATCTAGACAAGCTAAAATGCTTAACTCACTTTGTCAGGACAACGGATTCTCAGATGTCTGGAGGACACTCTACCCTAATGACCTAAAATTTACATTTTTTTCGCACTACAAAAGCTATAGCAGAATTGACTATTTTTTCATACCATCATCTAAATTATTTCTAATTTCCTCTTGCTCTATGGGTAACATTAAACTGTCGGACCACGCCCCAATTTTTATGGTGTACTCCCTAACAGAGGATAGGGCCTTGTACAAGATGGCGGCGCGCTACCCAATCGCGCGGCTCGGAGTGGCTTCTACACTGGTGTTTTTTTATGTTTGTAAGTACATTTGTATGTACACTTTTATTTTAGTACTTATAGGGAACAGTTGTGTAAATAGTACCTACAGCAGACTTATTAGAAATCGGCACGCAAAACGACAAGACAGTTACAGCGGAGTTTCTAAAGCAACACAGGATATATAACGAGATAGCCCGTGTACCGGGCGAACCTTGGTTCTCAGTCCCCTCCCTGAGGCGGAAGCGACGGAGGCGAGATCGTAAACAACCCCGAGGCCGCAGGGGAGGCCTGTTAGCAAGGCTAAGGAGAAACCCAAACAAGCTAGCTCTACCAAGCATTTTCCTCTCTAACGTCAGATCCCTGACGAATAAGATGGATGAACTGAGACTACAGGTGGCCAAAAACAGCATCGTAGGGGATAGCTGTGTGATTATTCTGACCGAAACCTGGCTAAATGACAACATTGTGGACGCTACCGTTAGCTTAGAGGGCCGAACGCTACATCGCGCTGACCGAACGGAGCGTAGCGGGAAGTCAAGAGGAGGTGGGATCATAATATCGACGAAGGATAGCTGGTGCTTAAACACGAAAACTGTAAGTAGCCACTGCTCCCCAGACCTAGAATACTTGACTGTTAAATGCCGACCCACATACCTGCCTAGGGAGTTTAACGCGGTGCTAATTACATGTGTGTATATAGCGCCTAGCTCAGACAGCAAAGTAGCATTGGTGCGACTATATGACGTCATTAGTAGCCAACAAAGTACTGATCCACAGGCTATTCACATCATAGCGGGGGACTTTAATCATGTCGACCTGAAGGCAGTACTACCCAAGTTCTACCAGCATGTAAAATGTGCAACGAGAGGAGAAAAAACACTGGATAAGGTATACACCAACATCAAACGTGCTTACAAGGCTAGTCCGCTAGCTCATCTAGGCATGTCTGACCATGTGTCAATCCTCCTGATTCCTGCATACACTACAATGGGGAAAAGTGCTCCCACCACCACTAAGACTGTCAGAACCTGGCCAGAAGGG
This sequence comes from Nansenia antarctica, assembly GCF_963989245.1. Lineage (NCBI taxonomy): Eukaryota > Metazoa > Chordata > Actinopteri > Argentiniformes > Microstomatidae > Nansenia > Nansenia antarctica. The sequence continues at coordinate 50,240,584 of NC_137688.1, read as the reverse complement.
TCCGCTCCACTGCAGATCTGCCTAAATGACACCCTATGGCAGGAATATGAGCATGAGGACCTGGAACAGTACACGTCGTCGGTTCTGAACCACATAGTGAACTGCACCAACTCAGTCACCGTGGACAAACGGGTCCGGGTCTACCCCAACACGAAGCCATGGATGACTGGGAAGGTCCAAAAACTGATAAATGAGAGGGACAACGCCTTCTTCGCAGGGAAGCGCACACCGCTGTACAGCTCCACCAGGGCCAACCTAAAGCGCGGCATCAAAGCGGCCAAGGCAGAGCACAGAGAGAAGATTGAGGAATGCCTCCTGAGCAACGACTCCAGGCGGATGTGGCAGGGGGTTCAGCAGATGACAAACTTCAGAGCCAACAGGCTCACAGCCGCAGAGGACGACCCCCTGCTGGCGGGAAAGCTGAACACCTTCTACGCCCGGTTCGACGAGGGGCGAACGGAGGTAACCACAACACAAACACCACTCTCTCCAGCTCTCAGCAGCCTCACCCTCACAGAGCACGAGGTGAGACGCGTACTGAAGGCGGTGGACCCCAGGAAAGCCTCGGGGCCGGATGGCGTCCTGGGACGGGTGCTGAGAGACTGCGCCGACCAGCTGGCCGGGGTTTTCACCAACATCTTTAACCAGTCCCTGTCCCAGGCCACCGTCCCACCCTGCCTGAAAACCTCAACTATCATCCCAGTCCCGAAGAAAAGCACGGTGAGCTGCCTAAACGACTACCGCCCGGTGGCACTCACACCAATCATCATGAAGTGCTTCGAGAAACTAGTCCGGGCCCACATACTCACACGCCTCCCGCCCAACCTGGATCCATACCAGTTCGCCTACAGAGCCCACAGGTCCACAGAGGACGCCATAGCGACGACTCTCCACGCCACTCTATCCCACCTGGAGAGGGGAAACAGCTACGCGAGACTGCTCTTCGTGGACTTCAGCTCCGCCTTCAACACCATCCTTCCAGACAGGCTAGTGACCAAACTACTAGACCTAGGTCTATCACACTCTATATGTGCGTGGATCAAGGACTTCCTGACCGACCGCCCCCAGAGGGTGCGGGTGGGCCCCCACACCTCCACAGCCCTCAGCCTCAGCACTGGGTCACCCCAGGGCTGCGTGCTAAGCCCCATCCTCTACAACCTCTACACCCACGACTTCACCCCCGTCCACCCCAGCAACTACATCGTAAAGTTTGCAGATGACTAGGGCTGCAACTAACGATTATTTTGGTAGTCGACTAATCTGTCGATTATTTTTTCGATTAGTCGCGATTAGTCGTGTGGCTTTTCGCTGCGCGTAAATGGCGACGCAGAAGCATAAATCCGGCTTAACTAGCTATCTAACCTAACGTTACGCCAAGCTACAGCTGCTCACAGAGCTAGTTGATTGGCTAGCTAGCATTGCTGGCTAGACTACAGACAGCTCACGTTAGTAGGCTACGCTTGGCGCTGTTTATCTTACAGACAGCTCGCTGGTGGACTCAACATAATTGAAATAGCATTCACTTATCAAGCATCATTCATGATCATCCACCATGACTACCTGGTATTTTAATAGCGACCACCCCTCACTTCATTTCATCTCGCGTTCTCCTGGCTTCAACATGGAAAACCCCTGCTACGTAACGTTACATACAAGCGCCTCTGTCTGTCACATGCGTGCCACAGAGCAAATAAATTAATAGCACAAACGCTCATAGCATGTACAGCCCTGTCCATGAGACGTTGTTTTCCAACATGTAACAGTAAAGCTAACATAAACATTACGACCCTAACAATATAACGTTAGCCAGTTGGCTAACAACGTTAGCTAAAACTTACCCAGCTGATTCTTGCATGGCTCCCGTTTAAAAAAAAAAAAAAACGTTTTTTAAAAATATATTTTTTTATGCGATTAGTCGACAACAACATTTCACGCCGACGAATTTTCGTAATCGATTAGTCGTGACTAATCGACTAATCGTTGCAGCCCTACAGATGACACCACCGTGGTGGGATGTATCTCGGGGGGGGACGAGGCGGCGGACAGGGATGAGGTAGAGCAACTGAGCAAGCTGTGCAAGGTTAACAACCTGCTGCTAAACAAGTCAAAGACCCAGGAATTCATCGTAGACTTCAGGAGGAAAAAGTCCGAGATCCAGCCCCTGCTCATCGACGGAGAGAGCGTGGAGAGAGTCTCAACCCTCCGATTCCTGGGACACAACATGCGGGATGACCTGGCCTGGAAGGACAACACTAAAGGCACCATCAAGAGGGCACAACAGCGGCTATACACCCTGAGATGCCTCAGGAAACAACACAACAAGCAGGAGATACTGGTGGCCTTCTACCACGGCGCAGTGGAGAGCATCCTCACCTACGTCATCTCCAACTGGTTCCACAGCTGCACAACAGCGGAGAGAAACGAGCTACAGAGAGTCGTGAGAACAGCACAGAAGATCACCGGCGCCCCCCTCCCCTCTCTGGAGGAGCTGTACAACACACGCTGTCTCAGGAGGGCCTCCAAGATCTCCAAGGACCCGACCCACCCTGGGCACGTACACTTTGTCAAGCTGCCCTCGAACAGGAGGTACAGGACCCCGGCCGCTAAGACAAACAGACTGAAGGACTGCTTCTACCACAGGGCCGTCAAGGCCCTGAACACAGAAAAGGCCTAAGTTCTGGGCCCAGGACAGTCCGGACGGATTGTATGGCAGCTAGTGCTGAGGCACAAACATGTACATTTTCAAGCCTGCAAACTGTGACACTTTAAAATAATGTGAAAAAATACTTTTTGTGCAATATGACAACCCTAGTTGACTATCTGTGCAGTATAGTACAGTGGATTGTGTACATAGCCTTTATTGATGTAAACCAGCTCCTTACCTTCTTGTGATTTTATGCATCTATGCTTTTTCTAAAATGTGTTTTCTTTTTCCTTTCCTAACACCAGGGGAGCCACCCCTCCTAAATTTCGTTGTTTGGTACCTGTACTGTAGCAATGACAAAATAAAGTCCATTCCATTCGTTTAGGCGCTTGAGATTTAAACCCTCTATATTGAATGATAACCAGTTTATCTCTTATTTTACTTCAGAATTTAAGATTTTCTACTCCATCAATTCACTTTCTATGAATAATCCCTCTATTCTATGGGAAACCTGCAAAGCATTCTCTAGAGGTTTGATTATGTCATTTGAGGCTTCTAGAAGACGTAAAAAGAATGAACAGTGTAAACTTCTTGAATCTAAACTAACAGATCTAGAGAAATCCTATGTATTAACCCCAAGTGCAAATGTACTTCGGGAAGTGACAGCCACTAGAGCTGCACTAAACACCCTACTTATTCAAGATGCTGAACACTCCCTCAAATATGTATGCAGGAAATGTATGAATCTGGGGACAAGCCTGGAAAGCTTCTTTCTAATCTTACCAAAAAGAGGGCTAATTCTCAAACCATCACCTCAGTGATAAGTCATGAGGGAGCTAGATCCTTTGACTCCAAAACTATCAACAGGGAGTTTGCATTGTTCTATAGCAATCTCTACAAATCTGAACAACCTGACGATGCCCCTACCCTCATGAACGCTTTCTTTTCCAATTTAAAACTTCCACAAGTAACCGGCGAGCAGAAATTACAACTAGACGCCCCAATCGCAAGAGAGGAGGCACTGTGTGCCTTGAATTCTATGTCCTCTGGTAGGGCCGCAGGGCCCGATCAGATTGGCTGTGAATTGTATAAAGAGTTCAGCCACATTCTTTTAGACCCACTCCTAGCAATGTTAAACCACTCATTTGAAAATGGCATCTTACCACACTCTCTCAGAGAGGCTAACATCTCCCTTACTTAAAAAAAAGGGAAATGCCCTGAGAAATGTGCTTCATATAGACCTATCGCTCTACTCAACTCCGACCAAAAATTATTGTCTAAAATCCTAGCCTTGCGTCTAGAAAAAGTTTTACCCCATTTGATTAAGGCGAGGCTACCCCCCTCAAAACGCAATTTCCCATTTTTCCCCGATTTTGAGATGAGTTGCTCTTTTGCCTCCTAAACATGTTTTCTTTCATATTAGTGACAATACAACGTCGACAAAAACACATTTGGTTGTTTATTTTACTTGATTGTGGTGCATGCGTCCGTAAAATCCTCATAAATTCGCCAAAAGTTAGTAGTTTACGCACAGCGTTACCGAAACGGCTGCTGTCTGAAATACATCAAGCCTGGCCTTGTTTGAAAGATGTGTTTCTTCTGCTCAAAATGGCCGTTTCCAAAATTTACAACGCCCCTTGTATCAGCAACCAATCACTAAAATAGAGAGGTTGCATTCTTTTAGAATACGCGATTCTATTGGTTGATGCGAAAATTCTCGAATGTGATTGGTTGTCGTGTCCCATGTGACGCGGAAGGCGGAACTAGCCTCTCCACTCAGCCGTTTAACATTGGCGACCTACTGAACTTTAGGCTCACGTTTGGGACACTTCCTATGTAGCCAGGGGCACAAAAAAAGACACACGCCATCACTGGGATGCCAGCTTTCATCCAAAAGTGATTTCAAGTCTCTAGCCCAATTTATCACCAAACAGCGCTCAATTTAGTCACTCACTATTCGCCTCCCCACTCAGCCGTTTAACATTGGCGACCTCCGGAAGTTTAGGCTCACTTTTGGGACACTTCCTATGTAGCCAGGGGCACAAAAAAAGACACACGCCATCACTGGGATGCCAGCTTTCATCCAAAAGTGATTTCAAGTCTCTAGCCCAATTTATCACCAAACAGCACTCAATTTAGTCACTCACTGTGACCCACCGTTTAACATTGGCGACCTCCTGAACTTTAGGCTCACTTTTGGGACACTTCCTATGTAGCCAGGGGAACAAAAAAAGACACACACCATCAGTGGGATGCCAGCTTTCAGACAAAAGTGATTTCAGATCTCTAGCCCAATGTATCACCAAACAGCACTCAATTTAGTCACTCACTACCCCTCCCCCACTCAGCCGTTTAACATTGGCGACCTCCTGAACTTTAGGCTCACTTTTGGGACACTTCCTATGTAGCCAGGGGCACAAAAAAAGACACACGCCATCACTGGGATGCCAGCTTTCATCCAAAAGTGATTTCAAGTCTCTAGCCCAATTTATCACCAAACAGCACTCAATTTAGTCACTCACTACCCCTCCCCCACTCAGCCGTTTAACATTGGCGACCTCCTGAACTTTAGGCTCACCTTTGGGACACTTCCTATGTAGCCAGGGGAACAGAAAAAGACACACACCATCAGTGGGATGCCAGCTTTCAGCCAAAAGTGATTTCAAGTCTCTAGCCCATTGTATGGCTATAACTCAAATTCAGGCTTCTCGGCCTAGGCACTTCAGGTCAGCCAGACAGGCTTCATCAAAGGTCGCAACTCTAGTGACAACACACGACGGTTACTCAACATCATTCAATTATGCCACAACTCCAACATCCCAGCCCTGGTGCTTTCCCTAGATGCAGAGAAGGCATTCGACAGAGTTGAATGGCCTTACTTATTCTCTACACCAGTGTTTCTCAACCCTCTCCTCGGGGCGCCCCAGCCGCTCCACATATTTGATCTGTTCCACCACCAGCTCACCTGATTCAACTAATCAAGTACAAACCTTTGTACTTGATTAGTTGAATCAGGTGTGCTGGTGGTGGAACAGATCAAATATGTGGTGCGGCTGGGGCGCCCCGAGGAGAGGGTTGAGAAACACTGCTCTACACTACAAGCATTTGGACTCGGAGATTACCTCATTAAGTGGATCAGAGTTCTTTATAACTCTCCACTAGCAGCAGTCCTGACAAATGGATTGCGATCAGACAACTTTGCACTCCACCGTAGCAATCGCCAGGGAGACCCACTGAGTCCGCTGCTTTTCAACATTGCGCTCGAACCTCTGGCACAAGCTATAAGACAAAACATCTCTATCTCTGGTATTTCCACTCAGAGCAGGGAGCACAAGATTTCTTTATATGCTGATGACATTTTGCTATTTTTATCACACCCCCAGTCCTCTGTCCCACACCTGACCAAGGTTATCTCCTCATTTGGCACCTTCTCAGGTTATAAAATCAACTTTGCCAAATCCGAGGCGATGCCTCTTGGATCTTTGAAATCTGTCCCTGATGTTGCTGAACCCTTACCTTTCCACTGGTCCCCTGATGGTTTTCTCTACCTGGGAGTGTATATAACACCCACATATGACCAATTGTATAAATGTAACTTTCCCCCTCTCCTACAGTCCATCAAAGCGGACCTTAATCGGTGGGCCCATCTACCTATTTCATGGCTAGGAAGGATAGCTCTTTTCAAAATGAGTATACTTCCCAAACTACTGTATCCCTTACAAATGCTCCCTCTGCTGTTATCAAATAAGGTAATCAAAGAAATTGAAGGCTGGCTGAGTGCTTTTATTTGGAGTAAGAGGAGGCCCAGGCTAAAACTGGCAAAACTTCAAATGGTAGGCACGGATGGGGGCTTAGATGTACCTAATTTAAGGTATTACCAGCTCGCCAGTCACCTTCGGGTGATGGCAACTTGGTTTAAACACGAGAAAGTGTCTATCTGGGTTGATATTGAGAGCTCTCAGTCGACATGCCCCTTATGGAACCTGCTTTTTGTTAAAGACCTTAAATCTATTAAAAAATGTTGCTCCAACCCTATCACTATAAGCACAGTTAAAGCCTGGCGTTCCGTCTGCAAGATAGAGGGCCGTTCTGATCTGACGTCTCCTCTCACTCCATTCCTGGACAATCCAGATTTCGAGCCAGGCCGCATTGACCAGACCTTCAAAAGATGGTACAAGCAGGGTATAACAAAATTGGGAGATCTGTTCGACAATATCTCTTTATTCTCCTTTACACAACTTCAACAATTTTTTCACCTTCAAAAATCTGATCAATTTAAATACTTACAAATCACCCAGTTTATTATTAAGGACACCACTCTAATGACTGATAATTCTATCTCTGTTTTGGAAGAGATGCTATCTCAACAACCCATCAGACGCATCAGCGCATTTTACAAAGCTCTTGCTTCGATAATATTATCTCCCCAAAATTCCCAGGCCATCAAACTGGCTTGGGAAAAAGATCTAGGGGTCACTTTTAATGAGGCGGAGTGGAAAGAAGTTTGGACCTACGCCAAAAAGATCTCAGTCTGTAATCGTACTAAATCCACACAATATAAAATCTTACACCGTATTCATGTAACACCTGCACTCAAAAATAAAATGGACAGCAACTCCTCACCACTCTGCTGCAAATGTAAATCCAATGTTGGTAATATCTTTCATTATTTCTGGTCTTGTCCAAAAATCCAAAGCTACTGGACTAATGTTGTTAATGAACTCTCAATTATGTTCAATGTCTCGGTGGGATTGGACCCTAGGTGTCTCATCCTTGGCACTCCGGAACGCCAGATCTTGAATGCCAAACACCAAAGGTTGTTCAACCTCTTAACATTTTCCGCAAGGAAAAACATTCTGCTATACTGGATAAAGGAAGCTCCCCCCTCCAAAAAATCTTGGCATAATATCATAATGGACTGCATTCCCAATGAATATATCACTTGCATGTTACACTCCAAGACGGACAGTTTCTACCAAACTTGGGACCCCTACTTAAAATATATTGGACCTGCCTTGTCATCTTCCTTACTGCAAGGTTTCCCCTAAGGATTCTTGCTTGGTAAATGTATGCACTATCTGACTCCAGGGTACTCGTTTGGTGGGGTTTTGGGTGGGTCGCTTTGGATGAAGGCCTATGCTAGACGACAATAATGTAATGTAATGATATCTACGTCCATACCTTAATTCTATTATAAATATATCTGAGTGACATGTTCTGTTTTTTTATTTTATTTATTATTGCTTTTATTTATTTTTATTTTCTCCAAACCCCTAGTGTATGTACTGTGACTGTTTACTGTATGTGCAGCGGGGGGTGGGGGGGGGTGGGGTGGGGGGGTTGATTGGGCTTCCACGGAGTCTTCACAGTTCCAGTGGTCCTGTCTGGGTTCTGTGGGGGTTTCAATCAACTCTGGGGTTCTTGCTGTGTATGTTTAATATTGTCCTTGTCGTTGTATTGTTTTGTTTGTGCCCTCTATATAAAATTGAAAACCCCAAATAAAAACAGTTAGAAAAAAAAGAAGACCCAAGTCATTTTAGATCTGAAATGTACATTCTCTTTTGGGAATGTCAGTAAACATTCCCACTTAAATGTATTGTCTGGACTTGCAGCCAAATTGTGAAGCATTGTTTTTTTTTCGTACAACAATTACAGGTTACAATTGTGAAGCATTATTGATGCTAATTAAATAATTTAAATTTAAATTGTGTTTAACTCTTCTTTGGTGTGACAAAATGAAATACAAACCCAGAAGTCATTGTTGACCTATGCGTCCTGCGCAATCCGGTTTCGCTTTTCGCCGTATTCGCGGCTTCAAAATAGCAGTGCGAGTTTGCAATGACATCGCTTCAACATTGATTTCAAACTCACCTGATCCGGTACCAGAGATGTATTGAAATCTTTGAATTTTATTTTTGCTCTGTACAGTCCATTAGTGTCCTACAGTGCAAATTGGGTAACTTGAGCTGTCTGGCTAGAGTAAATAGATTCAAACTCACCTGATATGTATTAGTCTTGAGGAGTAGATTGCTACCAGAGATCTTTTTATTATTATTATTATTATTATTATTATTAAATAGTTCTGTACAGCGCATTATTCTGGGGAAATACCATTTCAGAATAATAATTATGATATAAGAACAATTACAATCCCCTCTGGGGCAATATTATGCGGAATATTATATAGTTATGATTATTGTTAAGATGATGTATAAATCCAAAATAAAGTTGAACTTGGGTGCTCTTATTTTGAAGAAATCCTCCTTTACGTTAATTTACATTGACCGGAAGTAGATGGGCAGAGCTCAGAAAACACAGATGCTATGCTATAGCAGCTGTCACCAGTTTGGTGGTGGCTGTTCTCTCCTTGTGCGAATTTCGTCGTAACATATTTAATGTTGCAATTATGTAGATATGAAAGGCACTTTATCCATTACTGACAGTCGTCTATATCCATCATCCGTCCATGATTTGAGCATTACAAAGTGCTGTGTTGTCCTTTTGTAAGCAGCCAGCTTGGACCTATTCAGATAGCCGTGTATCAGCGGTGTCTCCGGATAACAAACCAGCTAGCTCAGCTAGCTACCTGAAACTATATATTGACGAGTAGTCATTATGTTTCTTGTAGTCCTCTGTGGCGAACATATTTATACTGTCTTTCCGCCAGTCTTAATTAACTAGTTGACTAGTTTGCTGGCCTATGTTTGCTTCTGTTTTGGTCAACGCAACGAAAACAATGTGGCAAAGCGTCGGTCTGACAGTGCTGGTCATCCTGTCCACCCTCCTATGTGTGCTGCTCTTCATGCTGTTCGGTAAGTTAGCCGTCAATGTAGCCAGTATGATGGCTGATTTATGTTAAGTTGAGTTTGGCTTCCATATGTCAAATACATTTGAGGACCATGACGTCTTATCTTTCTTTGACAGCTGCTTAACTTATTTGGTGCTAACATTAGCTTCTTGTTACGCAACAACAAAGTGCTCAGACTGAGTCGAGCTGCCTGTTGTCTTGTGTTCAGACTGAGTCGAGCTGCCTGTTGTCTTGTGTTCAGACTGAGTCGAGCTGCCTGTTGTCTTGTGTTCAGACTGAGTCGAGCTGCCTGTTGTCTTGTGTTCAGACTGAGTCGAGCTGCCTGTGTCTTGTGTTCAGCTACACGTCGACGATGCTGTTAATCGTTTTTTTAGCTGACAGTTTGGGTGCAGCTCGGCCATTCATCTGACAGTAAACAAAGAACAATTAACGCCAACTTGCTGAGGGGAGTATGCTAGTTTGCAAAAAGAAACAACATTGGAAGCTTTTAGTAAAGCCCCACATAGTAGAATTGTTTACATTTTAATCAAGAGTCCACACATTTCCTTATAGCACACTCTGGCCCATACCACTAGGTATTGTGGTTATTTCTGCTTGAGCAGTGTCCACTCTCTTTACCCAACTGAATTTTGTTACAACATCAAGACCAAAAGTCATTCTCTATTTTTATCCTGTACAGAGGGAGGGCCTAACTGACTCAGTCCGTATGGCGTGACAGTTAGGTTATCGTCATATCTCTGATCTCTGTCTCATATCTCTAGTCTGACTTTTAACCCTCTCACTGTCTAGCATAGCCTCATGGTGCATTCAAGTGCTCCTTGAAAATTCAGAGCTTCCCACCATGATTTAGTTTGGAATTCTCTAATTGGCTAATTCCGTGATGGCTCAGAGTAGGGAAACACAGAGATCTCAATAGCGCATTAGTTTCCTATTTCCGAATAATAGCACATGAAAGCAGCAACTTCCCAACTGTCACGCTTTTAATGAACGCAATGAATTGCAAACCTTGTTTTCACTCTCGCCCTTCAGGTTGGTATGTCGTCTGGCAGCTCTTCCTGTCTAAGTTCAAGTTCCTGCGGGAGCTGTTGGGTGACGCGGGGTCTCCGCAGGCTGAAACCCAACCGTCCGAATCCAAGAGCGAACGCACCGCTCCCCCGGCCACACGCCAGCGGCCCAAGACCGCCCGCCAAAGGATGGTCCCTCCTGACAGCACTACATAGACCACCCATCCCTTGTCCGTCACACTTAGACCTGCTATTCACCAAAACCCCAAGCTCCACTAGGAATCACTAAATGTCAGATTTATTTTCAACACCCCCCCCCGCCACACTGCACTACCTAAGGACCTACCTGTGATGCTCAAGACTCCTCCTCCTCAACCTTCTGCCCCAAGACGGGGCACCCTCCTCTTCTAAGCATATCAGGCATAGCTGCCGATGTTAAAGGGACAAGCCATCAAATCATGGGACATTCTGTATGCCACTTGTTTCAAGTTCAGGTGTGTGTTTTAGCTGTGTACAGTATATATGTGTTGAGCAGCATGCTAGGGGTCTCCCCCCTCCCCGGCTTTCACTGACACTGAGACATGGTCGGCTCTTATTGGCTGCCCGGCTGCTGACGTGTCCTGCGTGGAGAACAGGTTGCTCCATCACGCAACGACAGCTGAGAGAGTGAGAATTCGCTGTCATGACGACATGTTTGTGTACGTTTGAGAATATTTGAGTGTGTGTGTGTGTGTGTGTTTATAGCAAAGCCTTCTCTGACAAATATAGACAAACAACAACTGTTAGCCTATATAAAATGGGCTCATCTGTTAAAACATTTACTTTCAGAAGTGAAACTCTAGCAGGACAAAAACTGAACGATGTATAACTGACAACATGTTAAAATTTACTTTAGTTGTAATGACAAAAGGTGCAATGTTTTTTCCAATGTTGTTGGTCTGAACCCCCCTGTGACAGAGGGTTTCACCATAAAAGACTGTACGCCCGGAGCCCTCCGGGATGGTGTTTAACAGATTAACCCATCGCTAGCCTGGCACCTGGAGGTGCCATCTGGGCTTGTTGCTGCAGTGAAATGCTCTCCCTACTGGCGTCTGAGCCTCATCCTGTGCCCTGTGCCTCTGTATCGGTGCCTGTCTAGACGGCACCCCTGTATTTCCTTACATGGCTTCTGTACCACGTATATATTAGCCAACATTGCAAAACAAGTCAATTCTTTATGTAGGCTTAATGGTTTTACATTGTGATGGTTGACATTTCAGTTTGTTTTTGGCTATGGCTGTAATTTACCTATATAATACATTTATTTCTTACAAAAATGGTCTCTCTCTCTCTCTCTCTGCAAAGAAATGCAACTTACATTACATGGCACTAAACCAATAAATGTTCAGTAAGGAATGCAGTGTTCTGAGGTGGTGACAGTTAGCACATTCTTAGGTGAGATTCAGTGAGTTTGGGTTGAGGTCATACCACTGACAGTGTGTTCTTGTTGCTAGGACACATCAGAACCTATGAGGTAATCTCTCTTGTCCTTCTGAATATAAACCTTGGCCTGTGATAGAATAGAATAGATCCTATTATCTTTACACTTGTGCGTAATAATAATCCTTACAGTGACTGGACACAGGGTGGCAGTGTTGCCCTAGACGACAGAGAGAGAAACTGATGTCGAAGCCTTTGTCAAAGTCATGTTTTTAAGACCTAACAGGATGATCATTGAATGTTATTACTGAAAGTCCAAATTCTCTCATTGGAATGTAACTTGCATGATAAATATATAAATAATATAATAAATAAGGAGGACCCTTTCAAACTATTGGGAACTAGGATACATTTTTTAAATTTTGGATCAAACAACTGAATTAGAGGACCTGAAACATAAACAACATAGTCTTCCTACACTGTCTACACATACATCTCCACCGAGACTGCAATCATGCACCATAGAACAAAAGAAATGTGAAGATGCAATTGGAACAACTGCATTGTTTACCCTGTGCAGAAACGATACGCTGCAGTAGGACATTGAAACGTCAAGCCTCCAGCTGCAGTCATCCATCTTCTCACATACCACAGATGCTGATCATAGGGACCATAGTTTACTTTGAAGCAAACGGAGTTCGTGTTTTACTCATACAGTACTTTTATGTAAACACTAATGAAGGAACGCTCCTCTCAGATAATCTGCCACAGTGCATCATGGGAGCTACTGTCTGCAGCTGGGCCATGTTAAAGAGAGGGGGCCACGCTCAGCACAAGAAGCTGTAATTTCAGAGCCTGCAAATACTTTACAGGAAATGATTGTGGTGAGCCAAGGAAATGACATCGCCACTCTACCACTTTTCTAAAATTCTATATATAGAGCTCTGAGCCAGGCTTGCTCTTCCACTCCCTCCTGCGCTTGTCTGGAAGCATTACACATCGTTTCCATCGAAAAAAGACGTTGTGTGGTTTTTCACTCAACAGACAGGTGAACGTAATAGCCGACTCTCGTCAGCGGCTGACCAGCTCCCTTGTGTAACCGAGCACCTGTTTAGTGTTTCCCGTCAGGGCTAGACAGTCTCACTTAGGAACATAGACAACTGCTCCCGGGGGGAACACAGCACACAGCCTAATCTCTCTGCCCGAGCACCTAGTCTGTGTGAGTCAGGGGAGGCTGGTGGAGGTAGACATCGGAAGACAGGCTTTTTAAAAATATTTTTGTGTTTGTCACTGTCGCTTATTGCATTACAATGAGCCCATCCTCCGATTTCTACTTCCACCAACCTCCCCTGCTGAGCACCTAGCCTGTGTGAGTGACCAAGTGTGAACTAGTACCGCAAGGAACAAAATAACCTGGAAGCCCTAATAGCAATTAAACAGAGGGTAAATGCATCTTCAATTGTCATCCCCAGGGCTAGGGCCTAAATCAGCCTACCGTATGTACCACACCCACCCGCTCACCCCCAAGTCATAAATGTCTGCCTCTGGGTTTGCGGTGAACCATAGACAGACTTTTATGAGCTGTTTGGCAAGATCCCCCCTCTCCTCCTCCTCCACCCCACCTAATCCCAGACCCAGACAAAAGCTGCAGCCCCCCCCCCCCCCAACACACACACACACGCGCACACACACGCACACGCACACGCACACACACACACACACACACACACACACACACACACATACACATACACATACACATACACATACGCATACGCACACGCACACGCACACACTCACTCACACACACACACACACACACACACACACACACACACACAGGGGGGGTGAGTTCAGTTCAGCACTATCTGTCCTGGGAGTGTCTCTGCCAGGGCCTGATATAGCTCATTGATTCATCAAGCTCTCTCCTCCAGGCCTCTCCACAGCGTTACGTTGTTGAACTCAGCCAACAAGGCCCATTTCTCTGCTCTGCCGGGCCTCGTTCGGAAGCCACACAATGTTCCTGGATGCCATTATTAGCTGAGGATAAATCTGAGAGATTCTTGTCAGTTGGGACCTGGAGACTTTGCGGAGAATGACATCCCTGATTTACCGCCGTCTCTATCTGCTGCTGATGTTAAATGAGAAACCTCTGAAAGCCATTCCGCTGCGGATTCCTTTCTCCCTCACCCCCCCTGGGAGAGCGCTGTACAGAATGCCAGGGATAATAAAACCCTTGATTGCCTTGTAAGTGCCAGTAGTGTGTGTCCTCTTCATGAGATTTTCGGATTGGGAGCTGACAATGTGGTGAGGGGTGAGCTGAGCGGGGTGGGGGGGGGGTGTCTGTGGACATGAGGGGGCAACCTCCTCCACACTGCCTCTCCAGAACCTTCTATCGCTCGTAGAGAAAAGCGTTCTGCCTAGGCCCTAGAACCTAAAAACGTTCTCGGCTTAAGCCTGTATTAGAACCCTTTTTGATTCTAGGTAGAGCTCGTTTTTTTTCTTCTAAGAATGTACTGTGTCTAGACCCACAACTCTTTAGAGAAATGCTATGTTTCTCTCTGACTATAATGACAGAGAAGAACGGAGGTCGGGCAGAATGAAGGACATAGGAAAATGAAACAATGGCTGTTTTGATGTGTTCTAGGGCACATGTGCGTACAGTACACACCCAAACCACAGTACCTTTCATACAAGGCTGTATTGCATGGCATTCATTCTTCTACAACAGCATGTTTGGATACTGGATTCTGATTGGCTAGCAACATTGGTAAATACCCCAACTCCCTTCAGTTCAGACCGCATTTCCAGTATCGATGCGCCTCCCAATCACTCTGATTAAGAACACCTGTGCTGACCTATAATGCAATCGTTGATCTTGTTTATGGGACTATATTCTGTGGCGGAAGGATACATGTATATGTATTCTGAAACGATTAATGATTGTAAATAAATGAATTTAATGTTACAACTGTGTATTTTTTATATTATGTGGTAGCTTTTGTAGAAAAGCAATTTACCATTCGAGGGCGGGGGCTGTGGAGACATTTACCACTGGTACTCGGCTTCGCCTCGTGCCACAACCCTGTACCAGTGGTAAATATCTCCACAACCCCCTTTCTCTCATGGTAAATTGCTTACATACTTGATGTTCCGTCTCCCTGTGTCCTCCCTCTTGCCCACCATGTCATAAAGGATGTTCCACTAGCAACCATTAAGAATGGTCATTTAGCATGGGGCACCTTTCCACTGGCCCTGCTTAATGCTTACCATGAAATCCTTTTAACTCGGCCTTTCACCCCCCCCCCCCCTCGAGGGCTAAAAATGGTCTGAGAACGCTTTATTAAATATGACACTGGAATATCATGTCAGGATCCAAGAAGATAAGAGAAGGGGAGGGGAGGGGGATGGGGGGTGAAATGTAATCTGAATGATTTACATTAACTATGTCCACATGTTCAACATATAACTACGGTACTGTATCTTAGATCATAGTTTTAAACTCTTTCTGAGTGGTCCACGATGCGATTTAAAAAAATCTGTATGTTGTGTATTGTTTAATAGCTGCGTTATTGTGGAGTGGCTCTAAAACAAATGAGCGATCGATCACTGTCTGTCTGTCTGTCTATCTATCTAGATAGATGTTGCCTTCATGGTCAAGCCTGACTGGTGTTTTTGCATGTGAACACATTGAGCAGTTCCACCCTCTAGACTATAATGGTATCCTTTTATCCCAACCACACCCAGCCCCTTTGAATGTGAGAGTTGAATACCAGGCTTTGGCTGTGAGTTTCAGTGTTTGTGCCAATGTTGCCTGCCATTCCTTCTGGTCTCCAGTTACTGCTCAATAATATCCATGCAAATGGCCCGTTTTTTTTTGTGTCCACCTGTTGGGGATGTAGTGTGTGTGTGTGTGTTTGTATTTGTGTGTGTGTGTGTGTTTGTATTTGTGTGTGTGTGTGTGTGTTTGTCTGTCTGTCTCGGTGTGTGTGTGTGTGTGTGTGTGTGTCTAAGACAAAGCATAGGTGAGCATTACGGAGCCAAGGTGTGTGTGTGTGTGTGTGTTTGTATTTGTGTGTGTGTGTGTGTTTGTATTTGTGTGTGTGTGTGTGTGTGTTTGTCTGTCTATCTCGGTGTGTGTGTGTGTGTGTGTGTGTGTCTGTATATCTAAGACAAAGCATAGGTGAGCATTACGGAGCCAAGGTCATGACCACTGTAAACAAAAGTGGCGCCCAGTCTTCTAGCCAGCAGATAACACACTTTATAAAAAGACACAGTTATATGGGTAAGAACAGTCCTTTACTTTGTCTGTTGAGAGCCCTACCCCCCTTTAAGAAAAGAGTGCGACATCAAACGATTTTACACAAATAACTGCCGTCATCTCCAGCAGTGGGGTGCGTCAACAATCTACAGGTGAAAATGAAACACAGGTCATCTCACCATAAGGTGCTTTATATGAAACAGGAATGTTACCAAAAAATATGTCCAGGTTACCCTAAAAAGCCACAGATATACAGTGTCTATATATTCATATCATTATTATAGAAAACGATCTAGAACCCAAAAAATAGAGCAAAGATATTTACAGAACAGAGAAAACAGTACTATTTACAACAGCCAAAACAAGAACTCTTTTACGATTAACAATGAGCAATATATATATATATACAGTATATCTCAAAAGTATATCTCAAAAGTGAGTACACCCTTTAGATTTTTGCAAATATTCTGTCATATCCTTTCAGGGGATAACACTATCTTAATGAAACTTTGATATAACTTAAAGTAGTCAGTGTGCTGCTTGAATAACAGTATAGATTTATTGTCCATTGAAAATTACTCAGTACACAGCTGTTAATGTCTAAACAGCTGGCAACAAAAGTGAGTACACCCCATAGTGAACATGTCTAAATTGTGCCCAAAGTGTCAATATTTTGTGTGACCACCATTGTTATCTAGCACTGCTTTAACCCTCCTGGGCATGGAATTCACCAGAGCTGCACAGGTTGCTTCTGGAATCTTCTTCCACTCCTCCATGACGACATCACGGAGCCCACGGATGTTGGACACCTTGCACTCCTCCACCTTCCTCTTGAGGATGCCCCACATGTGCTCAATTGGGTTTAGGTCTGGAGACATACTTGGCCAGTCCATCACCTTAACCTTCAGCTTCTTCAGCAAGGCCGTTGTCATCTTGGAGGTGTGTTTAGGGTCATTATCATGTTGGAAAACTGCCCTACGGCCCAGTTTCCGAAGAGAGGGGATCATGCTCTGCTGCAGGATGTCACAGTATATATTGGAATTCATGTATCCCTCAATGAAATGCAGCTCCCCAGTGCCGGCAGCACTCATGCAGCCCCAGACCATGATGCTGCCACCACCATGCTTGACTGTAGGCAAAACACATTTGTCTTGGTACTCCTCACCAGGGTGCCGCCACACACGCCGGACACCATCTGACCCAAACAGGTTTATTTTGGTCTCATCAGACCACAGGACATGGTTCCAGTAACTCATGTTCTTGGATTCATTGTCTTCAGCAAACTGTTTGCGGGCTTTCTTATGCATCGGTTTCAGAAGAGGCTTCTGTCTGGGGCGACGGCCATACAAACCGATTTGATGCAGTGTGCGGCGTATGGTCTGGGCACTGACAGGCTGACATCCCACTTCTGCAACCTCTGCAGCAATGCTGGAAGCACTCGCACGTCAATTTTTGGAAACCAACCTCTGGATATGACGCTGAGCACGTGGACTCACCCTCTTTGGTCGACCCTGGCGAGGCCTGTTCAGAGTGGAACCTGTCCTGGAAAACCGCTGTATGATCTTAGCCACTGTGCTGCAACTAATTTTCAGGGTGTTGGCAATCTTCTTATAGCCAAGGCCATCTTTGTGAAGCGCAATAATCCTTTTTTTCAGCCGCTCAGAGGGCCCTATTATGCACTTCATAAGTCTTAAGCAATAAGACGAGGCGGTAGATCTAAACTTAAGACGTGGAGGCGTGGTCAAGGCCACTTTGCTATTATGCGTGCGGTAGTGGGCGCCTAAAACCCGGCGCTAAGCCCAGAAATTAGTCATGGGTGTGTTTTGGGCGTCTTCTCAATCAACCCAATCAGCGTGCCAGGTGCCATTCCCTTTAAGAACCGGCTGCGTTAAGTCATTAGCGCTATGCTATTATGGATGTCCTAAGAAGGAGGTCAGCGCGCTTCTCTGCAGAAGAAAGTAACAAGCTCGTGCATGAGGTCAAGGCTCGTCAGTTCGCAATCTTTGGAACGGCGCGAAATCCTCCCCGAGCCGAGGTGGTGAAACAGGCGTGGGAAGAAGTAGCTCGTGTTTGAAAACGTGCATGAAGTCTAGCGCCTAAGAACTTTTCAAACCACTTCTTAGCGCTAGGCGCAAACTCAGATCGCATAATAGCAGTAGCGCCTAACGCACTTCATTAACATATGAACACTCCCACAATGAGTAATATATGCACGGGAGTCTTACGTCTTATGTGTGGGCGCCTAGGGACACCTGCATAATAGCAGTAGCGCGTATGAAGAGCATAATAAGGGTGGCGGTAGGTCTTAACCTGGCGGTGCGTCTTAATTAAGACTTAAGACGGCAAGTTAAGAAGTGCATAATAGGGCCCAGAGAGTTCCTTGCCATGAGGTGCCATGTTGTCCAGCATTCAGAGAGAATTGTGCCCAAAACACCAAATTTAACAGCCCTGCTTATCATTTACACCTGAATCCTTGTAACACTAACGAGTCACATGACACCAGGGCGGGAAAACAACATCATTGGGCACAATTAGGACATGTTCACTATGGGGTGTACTCACTTTTGTTGCCAGCTGTTTAGACATTAACAGCTGTGTACTGAGTAATTTTCAAAGGACAATAAATCTATACTGTTATTCAAGCAGCACACTGACTACTTTAAGTTATATCAAAGTTTCAGTAGGATAATGTTATCCCCTGAAAGGATATAACAGAATATTTGCAAAAATCTAAAGGGTGTACTCACTTTTGAGATATACTGTATATATACACACACACACACACACACACACACACACGTCTTAGCTGTCCATCGTGTTCGATGATGACGCTTGCTCCAGGGATGGGGGGGGGCAGGGGGTTTCAGCGACGCTGTCGCTGGTGCCACTTCTCGTGGGCGTTGACACACACACACACACACACACACACACACACACACACACACACACACACATACATACATACACACATACACACACAGGTGTCTCTGGTGGGTGAAATGGGAGTGAAGGTCATCATAAAGCGGCCATCTGGAGCAGCTGTTCTTTAAACTGCTGAGAGTGGTGCGACAGGTCCGTGACCCGGTCCACCATCTCCTGGATGGCGACTGTGTTGGGGTAGTGCAGGGCGGCCGTCTTGGTGGCGCCCACGACAGTCTTCAACAGGTCGCACAGCACGTTGCTGGAGTTCATGACCCGGTTGGCCACCTCGGGCGTGGCTGCCTGCCGGGACAGCGTGTCCCCGATGAACACCAGTTTATGGGCGCTGAGGATGACGAACTTGCTGTGCGCCACGAAGATGCGGGGGGGCTGTCCGGCGCCCACGCAGCCGAAGAAAGCGTCCACGGCGTTCAGCAGCGTGACAAAGTGCTGCTGGCACTGCTCCGAGTAGAAGCCCAGCAGCTGACGGTCCCGCCCACACAGCTGGGCCCCGCCCCCTCCCAGGGAGTTGGAGGGAGAGGAGGAGGAGTCTGAGGGGGAGGAGGAGGAGGAGGGGGCAGTGGGGGCGGAGTGCTGGTGGGAGATCCACTGCGTGATGTCATTCTCTACGGGTTTGATGACTTCCTGCTCCAACTGCTTGAACTGGTTTATCTGTGGAGAGAGAAAAATAAATGGATTAATACATTTTAATACAGTCGTTTCTACTTTAAGACTTCTGTGAAATGTTTAAATGGATTAAGTGAAGCTGTGTGGGACTGCAGAGAGAGAGAGAGGGGGGGGGGGGGGGAACATGTCTGATACACATTACACATGACGAAATATGCAATTTAAATCTGATCGTATCAGTACAAGCCACTTGGGAATCTCATTTATTTTGTGCCATAAAGAGATAAGCATAATTGGTAGGGGATTCAGTGAAACCGTTTATCTCTTGATTCCTTGGTTCTGTGTGTGTGTGTGTGTGTGTGTGTGTGTGTGTGTGTGTGTGTGTG
The DNA here is from genome assembly GCF_963989245.1 of Nansenia antarctica. Classification (NCBI taxonomy): domain Eukaryota; kingdom Metazoa; phylum Chordata; class Actinopteri; order Argentiniformes; family Microstomatidae; genus Nansenia; species Nansenia antarctica. The sequence goes on along the minus strand of NC_137688.1, from coordinate 50,220,516 downwards.
TGCGTGTGTGTGTGTGTGTAGGCCCGAGGTGACATCTGCCTGGTGGGTCACTCTGTCACAGTGGGTGAGATGTTCACCTCCCCAAGCTCAGTTCTATTCTAAGCACTGTGGACTCTAAAAGTAACTTTGTGTGTGTGTGTGTGTGTGTGTGTGTGTGTGTGAGAGACAGAGAGAGTGCATGTGTGTGTATGTGTGTGTGCATGTGTGTCTGTGTGACAAATGTAAAGAGTGGTTAAAACTGAGCTACATTGATTCTACTGTCCATTTCCTTTTTTTAATTAATTTATTTTTTTACATTTTTTACAAATGTACATTTGAGAAATTTAGCAGACGCATTTATCCAAAGGGACTTACAACAAGTACATTTGTCTAAGTAAGTGAATCATCTATACATCAGGCATCATAAGAAAAACAAATCTATGCTAGGACTAGGGGCCATTGGCAGTCACAATGCTAGAAGAAGGATTTTTTTCTTTTGTACATTTACAGTACAGGAACTGTACAGGAGGTAGTGGGGATGAAGAGGTCTTCAAGAGCGACTAATACGAGCCACAAAAATTATGTAAAAATCTGTACTCATCACAATGGCTTAGTACTGTACTTCAGTTCCTTATCACCAAACGTTTGGACAAGGACTAAGCATACGAAGAGAGAGAGACATAATAATAATAATAAGAAGAAGAAGAAGAAGAAGAAGAAGAACCCTTACCTGTTCCTGACCCAGCTGCACCTTGCTCTGCTTAACAATGTCCTCCTTGTCCAGAAGCTCCTTCTGCTGCCTCTCAAAGTCCTCTTTCCCCTGTGGACAGAGAAGAGGACTGTGTGAGGAACACTACACTAAAACAGTGGATTCTAAGAGCACAGGTGAGGTGACACTTTGTCATTTGAATGAATACACACACCCTTATTGAACCTTTAAACCCGCTACTATTCCTGTAACTCGTCTGAAGATTAAACATGTCCACCCTCTCGCCCAGTGGTCTGGAAACCTGCTAGAATATGATCATATATGCCATTTAGCAGACGCTTCCAAAGTCCAAATCCAAAGTGACTTACAACACAGTGAGTGCATACATGTTTTGTATATATGGTCCCAACGGGAATCGAACCCGCCATGCTCTACCAACTGAACAAAACAGGAGCTCCATTCAGAGTACCGGTGCTGAATAAAACACTTCTGGTGTACAGGATGTGAGTGATAACAATCCCTGTCTAATCTAGAGATCTAATCTAATCATCTGAGGAACAGATGGGACCAGATTTGGCGGGTGGGGGCTAGAGTCAGTCACACACACACACACACACACACAGACATGCACACACGCACATACCTGCAGATGCACGTAGTCATAGTCCTCCATCCAACTCTTCACACACTTCTCACTGTTGTTCATGTTGCTCTTGTCCTGGCCGGAGGAGGGCACGGGGAAGGGCTTGGTCTGGCCCCCGTAGTTGTCTATGTCTGAGGGGGGGGAGGTCAGCGGGTGGATGACCCCCTCCTCCGGCGTGCCCCCCCCTCTGGGGTAGGACTGCCCGTCCGTGGCGGGCGCCCGCCTGAACAGCATCTCGGCGTTGCCGCCCACCGTGGAGGCCAGCTGCTTGGCGTCGTCGGGCACCGTCCTGGACACCATCACGAACCGGTCCAGGTCGTCGCTCTTCATCTGCTGCTTGGCGCCAGAGGAGACGCCGGGGCTAGCCAGGGCGCTGAGGGACCAGCCGCAGCTCTCCAGCGCCTGGTAGGTGGCCAGGAGGATCTGCTGGGAGTCCTCCAGCCTCCCCAGCTGCCTCCTCAGCTTGCTGTGCAGGCTGGGGTCCGACAGGGCCGTGGCGTTGGCCGCCGTGCCCCTCCCGAACACCAGGAAGTCCCCCAGGGCCGCCCGCACCCGGTCCAGCACGGCGCGCACCTCGTTGGCGTGCCGCTCCATGAAGGGGTAAGTCCTCCAGTGGGGGGAGAGGGCCAGGCTCTGCAGGGCCCCCGCTGAGGCGTCCACGGCCTGCTGCAGGCGGCACAGCCTCTGCACGGCAGCGTCCAGGTCAAGGGTCAGCCGGCCTTCTGCGCCGCAGCCGCCGCCCGCCGTGGAGGAGGAGGAGGTGGACATGCTGCTGCGTGTGCTGCCCGTGCTGGAGAAGGACAGGCGGTTCACCCCGTCCGTCACGTCCCCCGTCGCCGCCGCCGCCGATGCCGGAGGGGGGAGGATGTCGTAGACGCCACCGCCGCCGCCCTTCCCCCCCCGGGGGTCTCCTCCTCTCTCCGAGGATGGGGTGGCGGATCTGTGCTGCTGCTGGGGAGGGGGGGTGGGGAAGGGCTGCTGCATCCCGCGGGGGAAGTCGTACAGGTCCCTCCCCCCCGGGGCCCCCCCGGGGTATTGGGGGGGGGCAGGGGGTGGGACGTCGTAGATGCCCTCGTTGTCGTTGGCGATGACTGCGGCGGCGGGGCGGAGGAGGTGGTGGTGGTTGGGCGGCTCCAAGCAGCCGGGTGGAGGGGGGAAGTCGTAGTTGGACTGGGTGCACTTGGAGGGCTTGGTGAGGGCGGGCGGGGGCACGTCGTAGACGCCCTCCTGTTTGTGTTTGAGGGGCTGGGGGAAGTCGTAGTTGCCCTCCTGGATGGCGGGGCTGCTTCTGCAGGGGGGCACGGAGTACACCTGGGGGGGGCAGTAGGTTTAGTAGGGGCATCATAGTGTATTATAACGCATCAAAGGGCATCATAGTGCATCATAGGGCATTATAGTGCATCATAGTGCTTCATACACATTGATTTCCAAGGGCCTTCGTGCCACATCATTTCAGTTGGAGATAGAGGAACCGAGATTGTCGGTCGGTTGCTGCCCGATATTATTTGCGAAAACCTCAAAAAGTTCTACATCCTGTTCATTCCCTTTCCAACGCAGCACAGTATAGTGGAAATGGCAAGCGTAAGCATTCACAACGTTGAGTTGACAGTGTGGAATATGTATTCTGACGTACATGGCACACAGCATGAAAGCAGAGCCGGGTACATAAATACAAAAAAACTGAACCGGTGGGCTGTAAGCGACTTCAAGTCAGCCTTGAAATGGGCTCCTTGCTGCCATACGGGCCGGCCCCGAACTGTAATTAGGAACGACACAAATAACAGGGCTCCCGCATACTTCACGTTATTACAAACAAACGGATGGCTCGGAGCCCGGCAGGGTTCTGGAACCTCCGGTGAAATGTAAGAAGCAATCATCTCAGCCCGGGACGCTGCCTGAGAGAGTTCACAGGGAGAGAGAAAACTTGTCCTCGAGCTAGGAGTTTTTTTCTCGCTCGAACAGTATTGGCAGTCTAGGCTTTCATTTAGGGCCGACCGCGAGAATGTCATGAATATGATCGTTTGACATATTCATTCATTTATTACAGGCAATTAAGACGGATACACGGTCTGCATCAATAAACACATAGCAACATTTTCCGGGCAACAAACGGATACCACTTCCTGAATATGGCATTATGAGAATTAAATAGATTGCGACCGACCGGGCTAGATTATATATACGTAGAAATCGGAGGACGGACTCATTGTAATGCATGGAATGGGATGAGGAAAGGTAGCAAACACAGGATCCTCTGTGTGTGTGTGTGTGTGTGTGTGTGTGTGTTTGGTGTGTGTTTGTTTGAGTGTTCTCCTACCTCTTGCATAGAGGGGGGGATATCGTAAACCCCCTGTGTCCTGGGGTCCATCTGCATGGACGGGGGGATGTCGTAGACTCCTTGGGAGTGGGCGTTCCCAGAGTAGGGCGATCCCATCTGTTTTACGGGGGGAATGTCATAAACCTGGAGGAGAAGAAGAAGAAACATGGAAACATGGATTAAAACAACGGAGGATTTACTGTAGTGTGTGTGTGTGTAGAGCTGAATGTAAAGCTAGCTATTTAAACACTACATGTGTATTATGTGCTAATGTATTAAGTTAAGGATTAGTATATAGGTGTGTGTGTGTGTGTTCGAAAGAGTGAGACACCTACCCCCTGTGATCGGAGAGGGGGGACATCATAGAGGTCCTGTTGGTTGTGCTGGCCTGGGCTGTAGGCGTAGGACTGGCCCACTCGGGTTGGGGTCACCACCTGTGTCCCATAAGGGGAGGGAGGAGGAGGGGGGGGGGAGAGAGAGAAAGAGAGAGAGAGAGAGAGAGAGAGAGAGACAAACAGTTAAGTCTCCTGGCTGTCTGAGACAGCAGCAGCTGACAGCTGGCCCATGACAGTCCCATAAACATTTCACCCATTATTTCCTTCAGAGTTGTGACGTCGACTGTGTCTCGGTCGCTAGGTTGAGAGTCTTGTACGTGTCTCGCTAGCTAGGTAGCTAGCTCCGCTCGCTAGCACTGTCTCATGACTTCCATGGCTTTTTTTTTTTTTTTCTTCTCTGTGTTTCTGTTTCCCACTGACTCCCTCGTCCTCATGTGACCCCGGTGGCGGTAATTACATCTCAGCCAAATCACTCGTGACAACAGAGCCCCCCCCCCCCCCTCCAAAACCGCGTGATAAACAGACGCCCGGGCGAGGGGGTGACGGTGATGTGGGTGACGGAGAGAGACAGCTGGGCCGGGTGGAGGTAGACATCGGAGGACGGGCTCATTGTAAATGCATGATACCTTTCCTCGTTCCGTTCCATGCATGACAATGAGCCCGTCCTCCGATTTCTGCCTCCACCAGCCTCCACGAGTACAGAGAGATGGGGAGCCGAGCCTCAGTAGCAGGGGCAGGAGGGGGGGGGGGGGGGTACAGGGGTAAGGGCTGGGGGAGGCTTCTCCTCCCTCCTTTCCATCATCCTCTCTGGTTTCTCCTCCTCGCCGTAAACTATGTTTCTCTGTTTGTTTGTGTTCCCTCCCTCCTCCTCCCTCCCTCCTTCTTTCCTGTGACTGTTTAATCAGCCCCTCGGGATCTCTCCTGCTCCCGCTCTTCCTCCCGGTGTCACCCCTCCTCACCCCTCCTCACCCCGCTCCAGACCACCTCACTGCCTCAGACAGACAGAAGAATTCCAAGAATGACCCCCCCCCACCACCACCACCCCCCCCAATACACACAATCAAACAAACACACACAAACACACACAAACACACGCACACACATGCACACACATGCACACACACACACACACACACACACACACACACACACACACACACACACACACCACCATCACCACACTGAAACAAGCAGGGTTCATTGGCAGGGCTGTAAAATGGGAACCATACGTATGGCATCCTGCTCTGAGGCAGAGAGACTGGAGGGAGGTAGAGGCTTCGTCTAAAAGTCTTAACTTCCCCCTCTAAGTCCCTGCATGGCCATCCTAATACCTAACACCTCTCATTCAATCAGAAGCATGGTAGGAGCCCTAATGCTAACATAAGACCACTTCCAACCTGAAATTAGATCAAATAAATTAAAGAGAGAGAGAAGAGAGAGAGAGAGAGAGAGATAGAGAGAGAGAGATAGAGAGAGAGAGAGAGAGAGAGAGAGAGAGAGAGAGAGAGAGAGAGAGAGAGAGGAGAATTAGGACAGAACTAAGACCAGAGGAAACTGGCAGAGTTTGAAAAGGGGGAGATAGAGAGATAGAAGAGGGGGGGATAGAGAGGGTTTGAAACAGGAGACACAGAGGCACACATAAAAGAGACACAGAGAGGTCGAACCCCAGACAGAGAAAGGAAAAACCGAGAGTAGGCCTCCAGAGGAATGCCATTCAATTGTGAGGGAGCCTGCCGGAGAACATCAGCAGACCATATGGTTCTCATAAGCGCGATTGGGAACATTCCCTCCGTGATTTAAGGTGTTCATTGTTGGCATTCCTGTCCGTCTATACATCATCCCCCAGGGCCTACAGGGTCAAAGCCTCGTCATGCACTTCTGGGATCCTGTGCGTCAAACCCACAGCTCGGATATAAACCACGGCCATTGAGACTGGCTGGGGAACAAATAACAAATACCTCAGCTAGCTGCATTCTACATTCTATTCTTCTGTCTCACTCACACACACACACACGCACGCACGCACGCACGCACAAGCACACACACACACACACCCCTGGTTTGGGTAAAACTCCCTGGGCACGCAACTCGACACACAAGCTACCCTTTACAAAACAACAAAGGCGAGAGATCTGGAGTGAAAAAGAAAGTTCCCTGCTCTCTGCAGACTGCCAGTCCCTATGGCTTGAGACTCCCACTTTTCCTGTGGGAAAGTACATGGAGTAGTGTGGAGAGTCGACCCACACAGAGGAGATCTCTGTTCGGAGTAAAGAGACTTGTAGTACAGTGGCGAGCCACCAAGATGACCGCCCGTACTTGTGAAAGCCACGGTGCCAATCGACAGGTACATGCCATTCCTCTGTGTTCCCACCCTCTGTCCTCCTCGTCACTGGCTCCTCTCAGACTCTGCCAGACACACACAGCTCGTTTATTTCCCATCTACACCCTCTGTTTACCCAGCAGGCTCTGAGGCGGGGGGGGGGGGACCACTTGGCGCTCGCTAATGGCCGCAGGGTCAATATTGACAAGGCTGTTGAAGCTACGCTCTCTTTTTATTTTATTTTACGGAGGTGGTGGCCGGTGGCGGCGGCGGCGGCGGCGATGGCATCAGAGGGGCCGTGGTGACATCATCCAGGTCTGGGGGTGGGACGGGGGGACGGGGGGGGGACTGGGTAAACGCTGGTTCGCACTCAGGTGACAGGCTCCTAGGATTGCATGGTGGGGGAGCCACCGGGGCTGTGGGAGACGACTATAGGGAGGGATCAGGTTCAAACTGGAGGCCTGCAGGGCCCTTGTGGAGCCTTGTTGTTTTGGAATAACACCGTGACTAGACCAACACTACTACTGTGTAGTCATATGGAGTTAGACTGAGTGAGTGAGCGAGTGAGTGACTCACGGCTCCTTTTCAGGATGCCTCGTTGACATAATAGTCCTGACAGGTTCCAGTTTGAGCAGGTTTTTTCGGGGGGTTTTCTTGCCTTATTATTTCAGGAGTAATCCTTGTGTCATATAGCTGACGGCAAGCATAATATTTGCGGTGGATTTAGAATGTCGGCCCCTCATTATGACTTGATGACCATGTAGTAATGTCTGTAATGCTAAACTGCTAATGATTCAGCTCTGAAAAGCTTAGGCGAGTGTGACTTACGTGTGTGTACATGTGTGGCTAGGTGTGTGGCTATGTGTGCGTGTGGCTAAAGTGTGTAGGTGTGTGTGTGCGTGTGTGTGTTTGTGTGTGTGGCTAGGTGTTTGCGTGTGTGTATACAGGCAGTAAGTAGCTGTGTAGGTGCAGAAAGGCCCACCAGGATGTTATGGTTTGACACCTTTTCATTGCTCACACACACATGTAACATGGTCCTTTTCTCTCACTGGTGACACTTGTCAACAACCCCATCAAGCTCAGGTCACAGAAATGGTGTCAATGGCGTTGGCAGCAACTGACCTCTCTTCATCCGGATTTCATCCACTCAGACCACACTCCTACCACACTCCTACCATCCATCTACCTCCCTATCCATCCATCCATCCATCCATCCATCCCTTATCTATCGCTCTGTGTGTGGTGCTGCTGGTACAGACATCCTTCTCTCATTACAGCCCCCCCTGCCCTACACACACACACACACACACACACACCAAGCACAAACACCAAGCACACACCAAGCGCGCGCACACACACACACACACACACACACACACACACACACACACACACACACACACACACATCAAGCACAAACACCAAGCACACACCAAGCACCCAACCCCCCATTTACCCGTTAGCCTGCGTCAACACAATGCTGTTGTTTCAGCTTTCAGGGACTGAGGAGAGGAGGGTGGGCAGCAGAACTCACACAGAGTGAGACATTCACTCAGTATTTAGTCAGCATGAAATCCAACCCGCTTCCATTACACCCCAAACACGTATTATTCATAAGATCACTAATAATTGCTGATGACTGCGTGGCGTTATTTGTACGCTGGCCGCCCCAACAGGATAGGGTAGGGTTGTTGTTCTAGAACAATCCTGTCTTCTTCTCTGTTTCAACAGGCCACCCAGTGTGTGCTGAATCACAGCAAGGTAGCTTAACGGTGGCGTTCTGGGTTTATTTTGCTTGCCTGTTTCGATGGGGGTCACCTCGGCTGGCTGCTAATGTTCCCTGTGCCACGGCTCGGAAAAACGGCGGTGGCCTACTAACGCGCCAAACTAATTACTGCAGGTAATTAAGTGGCGAGTCCCGTGAGGCACCGCGAGCCGTCGTCTCCGTGCCGCGAGCCAAACCAAACGAGCGACCGCCGCGTCTCGCGTCCAAACAGAGACCAGGGTCGGACCGCGGGTTTCGTAACGAGGAGAAACGTTAAGAGGAGAAACGACGCGACGACGTCCGACACTAATAAGGATCATCTCTGATCAAAGAGAAGCTCCCCCAGGCAAAGCCAGTTTTTTTTAAATGTGATTATCCTACCAGAGGTAGATTTAATGACGGCGGCGCCATTTTCTGTTTACTTTCCAGGAATACAATTATCACGAGACGGCCTTCTGACTGGAGGGAAAGTGAACGGAAGGGAAGAGGGGGAGATGAATAATGAGAGACCCTTGCCAGGATAGATTTAAACAGGGGAAAATGGAAGGTACCTTTCAGCCAAGCATTTCCTGCCCCTTCCACCCCCCCCCCCCACTCCCTCCTTCCCTCCTTTTTCTTACTCCTTCGCAGACAGCTCTGAACTTTCCCGGGAGGGGAGCTCTCTCGGTATGCGGACCGCACAGCCAAAAGGCTTTTTCGATACAATGGGATTTATGACCTTGCCTCTGGGTTCAAATCTCGCAGGCCAGTGATTTGTCACCACGACGACAATGGAGTGTCTAAAGGAGAAGGTGGACTAGCTCCAGGAAGTAAATAATTCACTTATCTACTACTGGGGCCATTCCTGACGTGATTAGAGGGACAGAATATGGCGCGCCAGCCTCACAAACAAGACATTCATTAACGTTAACCTGGTTAACTTTGACAGAAGAATCTTATCAAGGTAGATAGACAACGCCCCCCCGCCCCACGACTGCAGACGCAGTCTCCAGTGCACTTCCCGGGGGTTGTGGGAGTTTTCTGAGTCCTCCACGGTGATTCTTCTGGTACTGGACGAACCAGGACACAAAGGATAGGATCTGTATGTATGGGTATGACAGAGAACAGGAAGTGTGCCCATGAAAGGAGCGAGCCGTTCCCTGAGAGCCAGGATGTGAGGGAGAGAATGCAGCCTGGTAGGAGTAGATAAGACGCCTTTGACGGCGCGGGAGGGGGCCTTTGAACTTCGACCCCGGGCCCGGTCTTTGAGCTCTGTGACCTCACCGCCTGACTCAGAGAGAGAGGGGGAATTACCAAAGAAAGCAGGAAGTAGTAGGAAGAAGGAAATCAAATTTTCGCAAAAGTGACGGAGGAGGAACAGACGCACCTTTCAGAGGAGCAGTTATAAAAAATAAAAAAGAAAGAAAGAAAGAAAAGAAGATCTGTGGCGGCGCTGAAGGATGGATGATGAACGTCTGTCTAACACCAGAGTGACAACGACACTGCAAGGCTACTCCTGGACCTCTGTGTGAGAGGCTCTTTGTGTGGCAGAGAGCTCCAGGGATGGGTCCGTCCCCAGCCCAGCTTTGAGGCCTTGAATGGGGCAGCTGTGGGGAGCTTTAGCTCACCCTCCCTGGAGGGTCACACAGGGACAGGACAGGGCCAGCTGCATTAAATCCAATAGAGCGAGATGGAGAGAGAGAGAAACGGAGAGAGAGAGAGAGACAGAGAGAGACAGAGAGAGAGACAGAGAGAGAGAGAGAGCGCCAAACCTCAGTATGCCTTTATATACCAAAGCCCTACGCCACATGAAAAGAAAAATAACCGGTTGCCAATCTGGGGTTGGCATGCAAACACGAGTACACATACATGCACACAAACACACGTGCGCACGCACACACACACACACACACACACACACACACACACACACACACACACACACACACACACACAGTAGGCCCTGCTGCTGGGTCCTTTCACAGTAGGGGGATGACATGTTGATTTGTAGGATTTGGTGGAATATGAGATGGGATTATCAAGGCAGGAGGGCTGTGTCTGTGCCCATAATCATTTGATTCCTCGGAAGTGTGTGTGTGTGTGTGTGTGTGTGTGTGTGTGTTTGCTTGGCAACAGGAAATCCCTCTCTCTCTACTCTCAAAACACACCCCACCCAACTTTACCCCACCCCACCCCACCCCAACCCTCTCGCTTCGTACGGACCAGCGCTGTGCTGCCTGCCTGGCAGAGTACTGAGTCAGAGCCCGGTGGAAAAACAACAGGGCTCTGTCTGGACTGGGCCTGGCACGGCGCACAGAGCCGCCATTGCTCTCCTTAATGGCCAGGAGCACAGCTGAAATCTGCACCACTTAAACGCAGATTGGAGGGGCAGACATCGAGAGAAGTCGCAATTCAATCCCATACAAGGGCGATTATGCCCTGCAGACACAAGAGGCCCCTTCATTACAGACACATTGGGGTTTCTCTACCTCATCACCCGCGCCTGGTTCGTGTTGTTAACCTCGGCGAGCTAAGCTCCTCTATCTGAGGCCATTACGACGCGTTTATGTGGCTCCGTAATACGCTCATTCTGTGGCAGCCATTTTTTTAGCTCTTTTCCCCCGAACTCTCTCAGCGTGTGTTTTGACTGGGTGTGAGCGCAGGTGGCTCTCTCTCTTGCTGTGATTGACAGCTCTCCTGTTCTGAGCCAGTCTCTACCGGTCTCAGCCACCTCCCTCCTCTGTGCCTCCTGACTGGCTGGCTGGCTGGCTTATCCAGGCCCTTCCTGTGCAGTGTGTGTGTGTGTGTGTGTGTGTGTGTGTGTGTGTATGCGCGCTTATCCAGACTGTTCCGGTGTAGCGAATAACACACCGTCCCCTAAGCTGCAGGCGCCTGCCCCGTATTTACCCGACAAACACACACCTTGGGTAATTTCTGAGACAACTGAAGCTTTCCTGTCGAAAAAATCCCCCGGGATAAGAAAAATACGGCCAAGTTATAATAATTTTCGGGTCTCCTGAGGGGATAGAAGAGAGTGCCACATCCAGTTAAGTGCTTGGATAAACAGGAGGCTTTCTCTAATTTATTTCATATGCCTCCGTTTGAACGAACACACCCTTCCCCAAAGTTCCCGTACGGTATAATTATATTTTCTGCCCTCATCGGCAAAGCGATGGGAAAACTTGCTCTTACCGCAGAAAAATACACGTTTTCTCTGACAGCCTGAGATATATGTCTTTATAGATATGCTTTAGGCAACCTGTGACAGCACAAAAATACACTGACTGAGGTATTCCCTGTAACATAAATAGCCATATAAATATATATAAGCATACACGGCTGTTGAAGTCATTTGCAGAGGGGTTAAACTGCAACCTGCTGCAGTAGCCAGTAGGTACAGTACTCAGAGTCCAAAGCAACACTAAAAGCAGGCAGCTTTGCAGCTGGACGCTAAAACCAAACCCGAAAAACACAGATCTGTTTGCTTTTCCATGAGTTCTGCCCCTGTTTCACTACCCTGTCTGTGGCTTCCCATACACACCAGGTCGCCAGCACACAAATAAGCCAACGAGGAGCCCTGGCCCTGGCTGCATTAAAACACTGGCCTGTTCTGTGGTGAAAAACTCAACTGAGTGAACGCCAGGCCAGTGCGGAGGGTACACCCTGTCCACATTTCACATCACACTCCCCCCACAATCCCTCTGGCCTGTGTGTGTGACTGCCTCTGTGTGTGTGTGTGTGTGTGTGTGTGTGTGTAATCAGTCACAGAAGACCAGTCCATCCAGCACCAGCGTCGTGGCAGGCTGTGCAGGACAACAACTGCACTGTGGTTTTAATGCCCCCGTCACATTGAGACGCCCCGTGTTTACCCGTGTTTGTGGTTCTACCAAGTTCTACCCTTTTCTTTCCTCCCTGGGCACTCCTGTGTCCTGCCTGCAGGCTGGGGGGGTCAGAGGGGATCTCATCGTCTACACTAGCTTTCCTCCTTTCCTTGTCTCCTTTCCTTCATCTACACTGAAGTGAGTGAACTTGGCAGGTGAACGTTAAATGCGGTCCGCCGTGGCGGTCCACCATATTGCTTTTAGCACTGGTTTCAGATCAGTTGCAGAGGAAGGTGGGGAGACAAGGAAGCTACATGAGACTATTGAGATACACCCTTAGTCTCTCCCATGTTTCTCTCACTCTCTCCCTTCCCATCCCTCCCTCTCTCTATCTCTCTGTCCACTCTTTTCCCTCCCTCCCTCTCTCTCTATCTCTGTGTCTGTCCACTCTCTTCCCCTCTCCCTATCTCTCGGTCCACTCTCTCCTCCTCTCCCTCCCTCCCTCTCTCTTTCCCCCTTACCTTGCCGGGTGTGTTGTCTGCAGCCAGGGCGTTCCTCAGCGGGGGGACCTGGTAGACGTCCTGAGAAGGGGGGACCTGGTAGATGCCCTGGCCCTGCCCCTGGCCACTCTGGTGGGACGGGGGCACCTGGTAGACCCCCTGGGAGGACGAGGACCCGGCCGTGTAGCCCTGGGGCATGATGGGAGGGGACTGGGCAGAGGCGGGGGATTGGCCGCCGACGGGGGACTGGGCGGCATCGAACATAGGCCCGATGAGCAGCTTGAGGCGGTTGCCGGGGGCGATGCCCTGGCGACCGTGCAGGGAGCAGAGCCACCAGCCCTCCAGGCCGCCGGTGTTCTGCTCGATGACGGTCAGGATGTCACCCTTCCGGAAGGCCAGCTCCTCCGGGGACTCGGGCATGTTGTCGTACAACGCCTTGGCCATCAGGTTCTAGAACGAGACAGAGAACAAAATGGAGGTGTCAGGCAAAAAAAACCTACAGTACAGTTTTAGCCTTGCGACTTAGTCAGGGCATTAACCATAGAGGTAGAGCCGTCTGAGTCAACTGTTAATAATAATCATAATAATAATAATACATTAGACTTATATAGCACTTTTCTAGACACACAAAGACGCTTTACAAACTGAAAAGATTGAGTAGTAATAATAAAAAGACAGTATAGGGGCCTAATTAAGGTAGTGCTGGGGACACATGGGAAGGGGGGGGGAGAGGGTTAACTGGAGAAGGCCAGCTTGAAGAGGTGGGTTTTGAGGGCCTGTTTAAATGTTGGGTAAGTAAGTTTGCTGTAAGTTCAGCCTTGCCCCCGTCAGTGCAGTAACCATAGAGAGAGAGCCGTCTGAGTCAACTGTTTATGACTGTAGTCTGATTCAACAGTTAGGTTAACGTACAGTGCTGAAGTACACCACGGAACGAGGCACACTGCTGGTTTCAAACACCTCACAAATACAAAGTACAACATGTTCCTAGTCAGGGTTCTGATTATTTCATCTGGATCCCACGGTTTAACTCCTCTATACACTTGCAATTATGTAAAACGACATTAACCCCATGGCCCCTTGCCAGATGTCCCTCAACTGATTTGAACTTGATAGGATTTCCCAAGTCTGGTCTGTTGTTGCCCCAGGGTACGACTATCCGACGGGTTGGTGGTGGTGTGTGTGTGTGTGTGTGTGTGGTTAGAGAGGGATAATGGCTCCTAACCACAGCACTGAAGATAGGAAATCCTCAGGGGATGTCGCTATTGTGCCTGTGAGGAGAGAGGCACTTAGCCCTAATGGCCTCGGTAAACACATCCATCTGATGGACGCTGTACATACCAGACAAAATAAATATACCATACACTCCCAGAGCTGGGCATGGCCGCATTACATTTCTTCCTCAGCACAGCAACTTTGGCACTTGCTCAGATCTTGCACGTCAGTGCAGTGAGAGAAAAAACTGTTATCGTCGAGAACATTTATGAATGCAAACACATCATCACCACCCTAATCAAGTGACTAAATACAGGCACTTGTTCGAAAACAAGTTTCTTGTTTCTCAAGCTAACTCTCTTTCTGTCTTTATCACACATTCTCACTACTCCTCTTACTCTCTTGTTCTTGTTCTTTCTCTTCCTCTCTCTCTCTCTCTCTCTCTCTCTCTCTCTCTCTCTCTCTCTCTCTCACTGTGTGGGAATCAGGAAGCCTTCTGTCCGGCTGCTCCTTCTGTCCAAGCCTTCCCTGTACGTTTCTGTTGCTTGTTGCCCTTTTTTCCACCCGGCCTGATTACCCAGGGTTCCCACGTGAAACCTGACTGGGCCAGTAACATCGTTATCTCTCTCTGGGGGCGTCTGGCTTCGCTAGCTATTGTCTCAGCGAGCGGTCACAGCCACCAACACCCAACGCACAATTACACCACTACAATTACCCCCCCACCCCCCCACCCCGCCCACCACCACCAGCTCCTGCACTAGCAGGCGTACCACGCACTTGAACTTGACCCCCGGAGGTCACCGCTAGCCAATGGGAGAGTAGGATCTGTCGGGGCTGCAAATTCAATAATATGATCACCACAAAACAAAGCTGACAGAGCGCTGGCCCACTCCCCAGGACAGGAAGAAGGAAAATGGTGATTATTTTAAGCATGAGCTCTCTCGTTAATCCCCTAGTGTGGTTCAAATATAGACACATCCATTTATGAGGGGGGGGGGCGGTTCATTGCCGTGACAACAAACTGTCACTCTCTCTCCTCAGCTCTGCCTCTTCTTGGGGGCATTGGGCCTTGACCCTGACCCTAAAACAGCTCAAAGTACTGTTATCATGTTGTAAAAAGTGACGTCGAGAGCAAAGGGGAGTATCCGCGGGTTGGTCGATGTGTAAAAACAACATCATGACTCATACATTTCAAAAACATAAAACATAACATCTTCTCTACTTATTATCTGCTGCCAACACTAATTAAAAGACTCATCCTAGCACTAAAAACAGAGAGAGAGACAGAGAGAGAGGGGGGGGAGGGAGGGAGGGAGGGAGGGAGGGAGAGAGAGAGAGAAAGAGAGAGAGAGGGAGGGAGAGAGAGAGAGAGAGAGAGAGAGAGAGAGAAGGAGAGCGAGGGAGAGCGAGTGAGAGAGAAAGAGAAAGAGAGAGAGAGCTCAGCTCAGCGATAAAGTGAGATAAGATAAGAGCAACGCGACGTGGTTGAAAGATGCACCACTAATCCTCACACCTCTCAGCCAGCCTGTCTGCTCCGCTCTCTGAGAGCTCTCAGCTTCTCCTCGTCTCAACAGCTCAGCCTCAGCCACAGTCACGCACAAATAGACTCACTGCACAAAGATGTAGTTTAATCTATCAGGGGTTTGACCACATACATTAAAATAGAATAGAATAGCACAGAGCCAACATAATGTATGTGTCATCAGCAGTATAGGCGACGCTTAGTGACAGTGAATACACTGTTTAGACTGCGGCAGTTGTGTCAACTGTTGTGGTCACTTCCTGTGGTCACATTAAGTAGGTCTCAGAAACTAACAGGATGAAACATAGTCACACACACTGAACAGTAACTTTACATTTAACTTTAGGTGTTAAAAAAGAAAAGAAAGAACATTATAGCAATGAAAAGTAGCCTAGACATTAAATGAACACATTTTGTTCATGTAAATCATTACGGCAAAACAGCAACTTAGATATTAAAGAAGACTCAATACAAGAATCAATACAAAATAGAATTACATTTTTTGAATGCTAAATAGTCCATTACATATTGAGACTGCTGGAGGACATTGTCCTTTTATCTTAAAAATCATTCAAATATCTCACTGTAAAATAGTAATCTGCTACAATATATAAAATATATGATATAAAATAATTTAATCATTTAAATTGTTTAAAGACACTTTTGTAATTTGACCTATCGCTAAGCCACACCCCTTTGAAAACTCGGACAAACAAACAACACACGCTCAAATTCTTCACTGACAGTGACTGACTGACCATGACTGAATGACATTCAATGACTTACAATGGTGGGAGTTATGTAAGTAAGAAGACATGTTTTTTTTAAATGACAAGAATATTTAGTCTAGAAGCTTTTCACCATCAGATATTAGCGAGTTGTTTGTCAGAGTTTTCTGCCTGTAGTGACCTTTGCTGTGGTATGATTGGAACATGTCTATTTCGGGGCGTGGCTTAGCGATAGGTCCATGGCAGCAGGTGGGACTGATGAGCGAGTGAATACTGTATCCTGGGCATAAACAATGTTTAGTTCTAACAAGGTGTCTCTATGGGCTGCTGTTGATCTTCCTGTAAACACATATGTTTGTCATTTGTCACGAAGGCTGGGAGACTGGCTGGGAGGCCCTGCACTTACTCTTCACTCCACAGATGAGAACCGTCTTCCTGGAAGTTATCTTTTAACGAGCTGTTAAGTAGCATGGCAAGGAGCATTCCACCGCCTCTCACGAACCATAACGAGGGTGTGTGTGTGTGTGTGTATGGGGAGGGGGGGTGCTTCTCTAAAGCCTAACGTCCCCCCGTGTCATGAGAATACAGGGTGGTCAAGGCGGGAAGATAATGGCCCTCTACAACAAACATGGTCCAGTGTGACCGTTGCTTAGCAGGTGCCGTCATCACAGATAACAAGGATAGGTAAGACTAGAAGTTTGATAACAGATTCAAGCGATACGCAAATACACACACGTACACACACACACACATACACATACACATACACAGACACAGACACAGACACAGACACAGACACAGACACAGACACAGACACAGACACAGACACAGACACACACACACATACACACACACACACACACACACACACACACACAGACACGTTGGAGATGGGTCATGTCTCTCTGTCCTTGACTACATCTGGCCAGTGATATATAGCCTTGGCCCTCTGGCACATATGGTATAGCAGTCATTAGAAAGTGTGGAATACTTCAGTGTTGAGCCATCCAGATCCACACATGGAGCACACACACACACACACACACATACACACACACACACACACACACACACACACACACACACACACATCCAGCTGTCTGGGCCCCGTTCCCCTTAACCCCCACTCTGCTCAGGAGACTGTGTTTCATGACTCACACACTTTCTAGATCAACAGGGCATTTTTCTCTGGTGTCTCGCCTAAACACAAATAACAGCTCTCTCATTCTGCCGAGGAAAAACATGTACTGCAGCACTGCTGACCAACCAGAAATAAAAATATCCTGTCTTACGTAACGCTACCACTGAAGGGCCCCACCTTAGCTCCCAGCCAGGATGCACACACACTCTCTCACTCTGCCTGCGCTCGCTGGGTGGTTTTGGCTCGGCCTCCCCTGTACACATCACCTTAATGAAGGAGGCTTTAGGGTAAATGAGCTCACAAATACGACAGGCAAAATTCCCCCTCCGGAGCAGCCAACATCACCACCACCACCGCCACAGGCAGCAGTGAACCGCGCCTCACCGCGCCACACGGCACAAATCTGTGTCCCCCTGGCAACGGGAGCAGCCCTGCATTTAAAGAGCCCAGGATTTAATCAGGCCCCAATGAGACAAGTGCCAGTGCTCCCCCCCCCCCCTCTCCCGTCCCGCGCGCCACTAAAAGTCGGTATGCTCCACGCTGTGAGAACATCATGCTGCTCCTAAAGAGACCAGGATTGAATCAGGCCCCAAACGAGACAAGTGGCAGTCAGTGGCGGCTGGTGCCCAAAAATTTGGGTGGGGCACAGCAGTGTGGCGGGGGGGTCCTCTTTCGCGCGCACGAATTTTTTTCCGTGTGCACGCGCATAAAACACGCACTGGCATTACAACCACTGTATAATTTCAACTTTCACCCTTAAAATGACCGTGTGGGCCATGGAGAAGTTACCCTGTCAACTACAGACACTGAGGTGGAAGAGTGACCGGTCTATGGACGTCGGTACGGTCCAATACCCAGTGTCAGACAAGGAGGAAGTCTAGTCAACAAGGCTAGTACAGGCCTCACAGCTACACTCAGGTTAATAAAGGTAGCAGATGAATATGTGTACTATGTGTCTGTGTGACATGGC
Source organism: Nansenia antarctica (assembly GCF_963989245.1). Classification (NCBI taxonomy): domain Eukaryota; kingdom Metazoa; phylum Chordata; class Actinopteri; order Argentiniformes; family Microstomatidae; genus Nansenia; species Nansenia antarctica. The sequence goes on along the minus strand of NC_137688.1, from coordinate 50,202,575 downwards.
TACATCAATGAGCAGAGATGAATGCTGCAGTCAGTAGTACAGTAACTATCTATTTCATAGACACATGATGGATGATGATGGAGAGTGATGGTGGTCAACACATCACAGCAGGTCAACACATTCAATGATGTATCACAACCAGACCATGTCAGAAACACAACCAGACCATGTCAGAAACACAACCAGACCATGTCAGAAACACAACCAGAACATGTCAGAAACACAACCAGACCATGTCTGTATCACAACCAGACCATGTCAGAAACACAACCAGACCATGTCAGAAACACAACCAGACCATGTCAGAAACACAACCAGACCATGTCTGTATCACAACCAGACCATGTCAGAAACACAACCAGACCATGTCAGAAACACAACCAGACCATGTCAGAAACACAACCAGACCATGTCTGTATCACAACCAGACCATGTCAGAAACACAACCAGACCATGTCAGAAACACAACCAGACCATGTCAGAAACACAACCAGACCATGTCAGAAACACAACCAGACCATGTCAGAAACACAACCAGACCATGTCAGAAACACAACCAGACCATGACTGTAACACAACCAGACCATGTCAGAAACACAACCAGACCATGTCTGTATCACAACCAGACCATGTCAGAAACACAACCAGACCATGTCAGAAACACAACCAGACCATGTCAGAAACACAACCAGACCATGTCAGAAACACAACCAGACCATGTCAGAAACACAACCAGACCATGTCAGAAACACAACCAGACCATGACTGTAACACAACCAGACCATGTCTGTAACACAACCAGACCATGTCAGAAACACAACCAGACCATGACTGTAACTAGTGTTGTTCCGATACCGATACTAGTATCGGCATAGCCACCGATACGCACAAAAATGCTGGTATCGGTATCGGCGAGTACGAACAAATAATAACTCCCGATACCACGTTGCGTTTTTCTCAGCTTGTCTGTAACCTGACACCGCCTTCCTAACACAGACATGCGCAGACATGCCCAGGCATGCTCCTCCCAGAGCAGCTGCTCTCAACCAATGGCGTGGCAGCTTTTGTTTTCACTTCACTATCGCGGAAAAACAAACACGCATGCTATAGAGGAAAACATGTCGGCGGTTTGGAGATATTTCAAGGTGGATAGTCCGGTGTGTACAACGGCTAAATGCACAATTTGCGGTCTCAATGTGTCGAGGGGTGGCACTAAAGCTGCCAGTTTCAATACTAGCAACTTAATTAAGCATTTAAAGCTAAAACATATTAAAGAGCACGACGAGTTTCTGTCATCTACTGCAGCGACAGCGAGCAAGAGAACGGATGGAGCAAAACAACAAATGCTGAGTAGCGCATTCCATAAAAAGGACCAGTGGGACGCGACGAGTGAAATGGCAAGAAATATGACTGAGAAAATGTCTGAAATGATTGTGCTCTGTGACCTGCCCCTCTCCTTTGTTGACAATGTGGGATTCCGCCTTTTTATGGCTCACGCGGTACCTAAATACAAAATACCAGGTCGCAAATACATCACGGAGACGGCCGTCCCTGCCCTCAATAAGAAGGTGACTGAGCATGTTTCAGATAAGCTAGGAAAGGTGCAGGCCATCAGCTTCACTACGGATATTTGGACCAGCGACTTCTAAAATAGTATTATTCCCTCAGGTAGGCCTACATCTTATGTTAGTCTCAAATGGGCCTTATTTTGTTTGTAAATGTTTACTTGCTGTTGCACTACTTGTACGGTTTTATATCTTAAAGTTATTTTGTTTGTAAATGTTTACTTGCTGTTGCACTACTACTACGACTGTTTTATATCTTAAAGTTATTTTGTTTGTAAATGTTCACTTGCTGTTGCACTACTACTACGACTGTTTTATATCTTAAATAGATATTGCACTGATTGGCATCTGTGAGAGCCACATTTCAGGTTTTATAAGGGGTTGATTTTCTTGTCACCATACCAGGTAGATAATAAAAAAAAGTTCTATAGCATTCACTCTCTGTTGGTCTTTTTTCCTGTTTTACAAAGGTTTTGAGCAGTGCCAGACTAAGTGTTAGCAATAATTTTACATCGAGGTGAGTATGCGTTTTTTTTTTTTTTTTTTTTTTTTCTTCAAAACGCCGTGGTATCGGATCGGTACTCGGTATCGGCAAGTACTGCACGGTCAGGTATCGGTATCGGTATCGGGATCAAAAAATGGTATCGGAACAACACTAACTGTAACACAACCAGACCATGTCAGAAACACAACCAGACCATGTCTGTAACACAACCAGACCATGACTGTAACACAACCAGACCATGACTGTAACACAACCAGACCATGACTGTAACACAACCAGACCATGACTGTAACACAACCAGACCATGTCTGTAACACAACCAGACCATGTCTGTAACACAACCAGACCATGTCAGAAACACAACCAGACCATATCTGTAACACAACCAGACCATGTCAGAAACACAACCAGACCATGACTGTAACACAACCAGACCATGTCTGTAACACAACCAGACCATGTCTGTGACACAACCAGACCATGTCTGTAACACAACCAGACCATGACTGTAACACAACCAGACCATGTCTGTAACACAACCAGACCATGACTGTAACACAACCAGACCATGTCAGAAACACAACCAGTGGCCGAGGCACACGGGAAGCGGCATATTGGCCGGCCGCTTCCGAGGGGGGTATAGGAGTAGTTCTGGACTAGGATCCGTCGCGCAACACCGCCCCCGTCTGGTGCTGGAGTAACGGTACTGGGCTCGAGGAGCCAGTCAGCCTAGTCTGCCTGGCGACCTCCTCTGGGACTGCCGGCCACGGGGTCGGGCGGCGGATCCTTCGCACTAGGCAGGGGATAATTGGATAATTGGGTTAAATTGGCTACCAAATTGGGTGAAAAGGGGATAAAATCTGGAAAAAAAAAAAAAAAAAAAAAAACACAACCAGACCATGTCTGTAACACAACCAGACCATGTCTGTAACACAACCAGACCATGTCAGAAACACAACCAGACCATGTCTGTAACACAACCAGACCATGTCAGAAACACAACCAGACCATGTCTGTAACACAACAATGCATCAGCTGAGTTAAAGAAAACCAACTCTTTTTTTTTTTTTTTATACTTTATTGCAGGACTTTACATTACATTTCACAAGTTCATTTCACACACTTTACAAGTTTTCTTCACTTGTTTAAGTTCATCCTGCATCATTTTTGTTTGTTTTTTTATATTTTATAAAGAGAACAAGAAATAAAGAAAATAAAGAATAGAGACTAGAGAGAAAATATAGAAAAAGAAGAGAGAAATTATAGGGATAGACATAGAAAAGTAAGAGACAAAGGGAGGGGGTGGGAGGGGTGGGATCGGGGAGGGGGGGGGCTTCCTTCCTACTCATTCATTCGGTCCATTTACTCCAGTTCATAGTGAATTGCTCTTCACGGCCTCCCACTTTGCAAGTAATTCTTTCCATTTCTTTTATCTCTTCAACAGTTTTTTTCCAATTATTAACAGATGGTGGGTTTAAGTCCAACCATTTACGTGTGATTTGCTTTAAAGCCGCGATACGTAGTATGGTGTACAAATATTTATCTCCCTCTCTGTATATATCTAATATATTAAATTAAATTGCTAATTCGGGAAAACGAATTAGCAATAACAATTACGGATGACGATTGGAAAGAAGCATGCAAAAGAATATTTAAGACAACACAATCAAAATTCTGGAAAGAATTTGCTTGGAAAATAAATATGAAGATCTTCCTAACACCGAAAATGTTGTCAAAATATAGGCCAACAGGCAATGCAGAATGCTGGAGGAAATGTATGGAACGAGAAGCCAATCACACACACATTTTCTATACATGCCCTAAATTGAAAAGGTTTTGGGAGGCAGTTCAAGTAAAAATAAAAAATACATTTACCTTACAAAATCCTATACATCCAGTCAATATTATACTCGGTCTTATTCCATTAGATATATACAGAAAACCAACTCTTACCTTTGATGACAGAACATGAGCCGTGTTTACCCGTACCTCCGCCTTGCCCCGCGCATATTGCTATGAATAGTTCGAAGATAGGTGCTTGCACGTTAGGTGCAAGGCTGCTTGGTTAACCCATTAGCAGGAACATTATTAGTTGCACAAAATGGGCTGATTTAATTGACCATGAACATCAGAGACAGACATTACGAATGTTCATTTAAAATACTCCGGAAGCCCGAAGTCCGGAAAACCGGAAGTCGGGAGTCCTCAGCATAATGCATTGTCTGCAATACAACCGGAGATTTCTTGGCCAGGGCGCACAAATGTGCGTCCTGGCCAAGAAATAGAGACAGCCAATTGGAGCGCTGCTACAGCTCACGTGTAAGCGAAAAGTATTCGTCCTGGCATAGACTTGCATTGACACGGCGCCCCGCGTTCTCTCCCTATGTATTTTAACAGTGAGTTTTACACACACACACACACACACAGATAAAAATGTTTATTGTATTGGAGGATTTTTAATGAATGCTGATAGGCGGCGACAGAATATCAGCCGCATTTTGTGAATAAACAAAAAAACTTTTACAAATCGCAACTAGGAAGTGAAGGTGGGGGCGGCGCCCCAGCGCCCTCTATCGGCCAGCCGCCACTGGTGGTAGTGCTCCACCCCCCCCCGCCTCCCCGCCCTTCCCCCCCGCCCTCTCCCATCCCCCGCGCCACTAAAAGTCTGTATGCTCCACGCTATGAGAAACATCACGCTGCTCCTGTAAAAAAAACGCAGATCCGGTACCCAAGCAAAGAGTGGGGCTGGCTGGTGTGAAAATCGGGCCAGCCCACTGTAGCACGTGCCCCGGGGTGGTGCCAAGGAACCAACCAGCGGGTGAACCAGCACACTCATTTGGCCTCATTTCACATAGGTAAATATAGAAAATAATTATAGTAATGACGATAATGAGGACCTGATGACTTTTATGGCCCGTCCCTCTCGAGTGTAAGGCTGCGGGTGAGAGCCAGTTCAAATAAATGGGCCGAGTGAAGGGTTCTGGGTAAAACGGGCCTCATGGGAACTGGGTTCAGGGGCTCAGAGTACACGGTAATTTCTTCATTTGGTTGATTCTGCAGCCCACTGACCCTCTGATTACTAGCTCCTTTTAAACGCTGCCAATGGGCATGTCATCCCATAATTACAAAGCCAGATTAAGGGGGGGAAAAACATCACGTGCTTGGTTTCTGAAATACTCCAATACTCAATACACTCATGATATGACTTATATGATCACTGTCACCATTACTGTTCTTCTATTGCTATTCAGTGAAAGATCCATCTGTATGCTCCTTATGTTTTGTTCTAATTTAGATTATTTGGGGGGGTTTTGTTTTGTCTGTTTTGTTATTTTGCTTGTCATGTCTTGTGTGGTTCATCGGTCCTGTTGTTACTGTAGTTTTTGTTTATTTTAATTCATTTGAATTTTTCTTCTCTTTTTTTGTTAAATGTGTTGTCTAACTGTCTTGTTATTTTATTGTTGTTGCATAGGACCCCCTGGAAAACGAGATAGCATATCTCAAGGGGGTATTCCTAATAAAGCAATTTCTTATATACTCACTGTGTCGACACAAAGTACGACGTCATGACTTCAACGTTTTCCCATTTCTAACATACGGTAGCCTACATCACCGCCTGGGTGACAGCCGACAACCTACCACGGCATGGGTTTGTGTCACCTCGCCACGTCTATAGTAAACGGTACTACTGTAAATCAGTACCACAGCCCTGTTACTGTCACAGGCAGCGGCGGCGGCCACTCTAGCTGTAGTTCTAATAGATGAATAGCAGCACGCTCCAGGTTGATGCTGACTTCACAGTCAAACTACATCATCCAGGGGAGACTGCTGGAGGCATAAATCTGTTGTCATCATTGACACCTCCGATTTCCGCCTCTACCAGCCTCCCCACCAGCCTCCCCTGACATCCATAATACAGCCTTATAATATAATACAGATTTGATCACAATTAGTTTCCATTGTTGTTTAGACAACAGGCAGAGCTCATATGACATGCCACAGTCAATTGTGTTGTGGCTGGTTGACCTTTCAAAACAATCAGACATCCTGCTTAAAATGTGAAGCAGATTAACCACAGTTAAACTGTGGTCAAGAATGGCTCAACTTAATGCATGAACACCCAAATACACCCATGAATACTGTATAGTCTAGCTAAATTATCTACACATTTCACCAATTTCTCTTCACTCATCTCTGATTCACTCAACTCCCACACACACACACACGCACACACACACACGCACACGCACGCACACACAATAGTTAAATCCCCCCGCCCACAACACACTCACAGCTTGGCAACTGTAACTTCAACAGGATATGATGATATGCCTTGTTGTGTCTAACCTCAATGCATGCTGGGACACTCCCTAGATTTAACCTTGACATTTGGGCATGTAACCAGCCCCAAGAGGAAGCATCTTTTCAGGACATTCTGCCTCCAATTTAATTTTGGTCTGAGATCAGATCATCACAGAGACACTGAAGGTAAAAATCTGCTATCGTAGAAAACAGCCAATATCCTTTCTTGTGCTACACACCCAGTTTAGGCTAAACTGCATTACCAAAAACTCCAAGACCAACTTTCGACCAAAATGGCGGTCAAAGTCCAGATGAAAGACCTGGTGGAACCTTGTGGGGAGGTGGGGTGGACCCTCCTGGGGAGGGAGGTCAGAATGGACAGTAAAATAACATCTGAAACATCCATTGCCTAAATGACAGAGGGCAGTCTGGAACTGTCTATTAGGATCAACGTCTTCACACAGCCTGAGGTCTTCAACACATCACTGCTAGTATTTAAGAAGGTCAACTGAATGTCCGCCCTGCTTCTCCTCCCTTTCCTCTCCGCTCCTCCCTGGCCTGAGGCGGTTCCTGTGCTTCACTCACACTTAAGTTTCTACCCAGGAAGGGTCCCACCAAGGGGAGGCTGGTGGAGGTAGAAATCGGAGGACGGGGACTCATTGTAATGCACGGAACGGAATGAGGAATGGTATCACAAATAAAAAGCTGTTATTATTATTATATTATTATTATCACGTGTGTTTGATGCCATTCCTTATTCCATCCCATGCATTACAATGAGCCCCGTCCTCCGATTTCTACCTCCACCAGCCTCCCCCGCCGGGTCCCACCTAGCCAAGTCATAGTCCCCACGTCCCCGCCTGCCCCTCTTTAATGTCGACATAGAAACAAGTCAAGAAAGTTACACTGAATATATACTTTCAAATGTGTATCAAATGTGTCCCCATATCTGGAAGAGCTAGGCCTAGAATATTGTGTAAAGGGAGTCCTTGACATAATTCCAAGTCATGCCTGTGATATAAAGTAAGAGTAAACCGAAACCAATGTTACTGTATTCAATGCCAGTGCTCCACTCTAATGAGGGAGGGAAGGGGGTACTTTTTTGAGGATTTGGGTGTTGGATGCCAAGGAGGGAAGGGGGGGGGGGGTGCACCACAGTAACCCTTAGAGACCTAATCCTTCAAAGCTATTGGCTAAGATGTTAAGATACGTTTGTGGTATCTCTGCAGCCACACATTTCGTGGCTTTACATAGAAAAAGCAAACAAGCTCCTTCCAATTTCACACTCCACAGAGAAATCCCGCGCCAACACAAAAAGATAGAACTATCTGCCATCGTATCTTCAACCCAGATATAGTCTCAACAGGTTCAGCGGCTTTTTGTATACAAGACGTGCGTGGAGAGGTTGATGACGCCTTAGCAACAGCATGGGGACCTCTGGCAGGACCCCCGCGTTCTCAGCTGTCAAGCCTCTTCTAGTTTGACATCAGGACTTGCCCGCCACAGAGATAAGCCAAGCTGTCAGCAGCACGGCAACCTCAGTAAGGACCCCCTAGCCAAATGCTTGGCATTCTCAAGGAACAGTGTGGGGGAGAGGGGGGGTCCGTGGGTGTCGGTAAAAACGTATTTCCGCCGAAGGTTAAACATGGAAATGATTGCTTGTATTGTTACTGATGTAAGATGTATTGTGTCTGATGTAAGCTATAGTTTGGGCGCCGCGAGCGCACAATACAGTCTGTTTGTACCCACTGGCCGTTTTCTAATGGTAATACCCGTCCCACGGTGTGAGGGCACAGCGGGGGGACCATTGTCCATTCATGGTAGGGGAAAGTACTCTTCACGCTAAGAGTCTTAAAGGGGGGACAGGGAGGGGGGGGGGGCGGGGCGGGGGGGTGTAGGACGGGAAAAGAGAGATCCTCTTTCTCTCTTATGTCTAGTGAGGCACAGGGCCTCGTAGAGTGCACTGCACATTGCTCACACACACAGTACGCAAATAAACTGAATCTTCCAAATCGCTTACGATCTGTTTTTCTGTATGTTATGAATCATTGTACAGACGCCAGTAAATAACTTGTCGGATCGTAAATTGAGGGTACTTAATTTTGACGGCTACAGAATGAGATGCAAACGTAATTCAAGTGCAATACTGCCTGGCTGCTGCACAGTGTGTTTGCAAGGGTATTGGGCTCCCACAGTAGGGTTCGTTTGTGAGAGCGCCCTCGTAACACAGACGAGGAGTGTGTGGTTTTAACGGTGACTGAAATCTGCTCTATGAATGAACCCTGTTCTTCTGCAGGAGAATACAAATGCCTGTAGAGAAGTGCCCTTGCAGCACAATGCCACCCTTGCAACCTACACACACACACACACACACACACACACACACACACACACACACACACACTCATGCACACACACACGTCATGCATGCACACATACACTCACTCACGCACACACGCACACGCACACGCACACACACACACACACACACACACACACACACACACACACACACACACACACACACACTGTGAAGGCTCTGAACTTTGGTGTGGTGTGCCCCTGGCCAGACAAATCCTAACAGGCAATGAGGGAAGGGGGGGCACCTTGAAACAATCAAGTACATCTTCTAAGCAACCAACCTCTCACCATGCACATTCCTCATGAGTGTTTTTGTCATGGGGAGCTCCTCGACCCGCCATCTCCATCCCCTCCCCCATACACACCCAAACTTTGTTTGGCCCCCTCCCCCATTTCCTATTTCTTTCATTTTCTTTTCCCTTTTCAGTATTGGAGCCCCCCCCCCCCCCCCCCTCCTCCTCCTCCTCCTCCTCTCTCCTCAATCACTCGCTCTGAGGACAATGTCTGCCCTGCTCTCCTCTCCTCCGCCTCACTCTCTTTGGACCAGTGCCTGAAACCTGAGCCCATAAAAAAGAGAGAGAGAGACAGACAGAAAAAACAACAACAACCTAGAACTTTGGTTCACCTAATCACTCTTCACTGTGGTTGTGAAGCTATTTCTGCCCAGTTACGTAAGTCTCGAAAGAACTAGTGAAAGGAGGGTGGGAGGCTATCAGTGTATATTTGTATATCAGAGTGTTTTCAAAAGGGGGGGGATGGGTCTAACAAACTCCTTTCCTCTTGCCCCAGAAAAGAAAAGTTGTGTCGTAACACCCTTAAATGCCACGGGCCACCATCAAGGTCTTGTCCTTCTCTCTCTCACTCACACACACTTGATATAACACACATATTTCCTCTCTCTATCTCTCTCCGTCCCCCACCGCTCTCTTTCTCTCACACACACACACACACACACTTGATATAACACACATATTTCCTCTCTCTATCTCTCTCTGTCCCCCACCGCTCTCTCTCTCTCACACACACACTTGATATAACACACATATTCCCTCTCTCTATCTCTCTCTGCCCCCCCCCCCCACTGCTCTCTCTCTCTCTCTCTCTCCTCTGCTTCCATGTTATGAATCCCTGAAGCCCACTCAGACTCAGGCAGTAAAGCGAGATCTCTGTCTGTACAGACTCGTCCACAGGGATTACACGCATCAGTCGACCTATGGAAGACAAGCCTCCCCCTTCACACCTGTGCACCTGTTGGAAAACATCTCTGATGTCACAGAGGCCGGCCTCTGTCCCCCCCTGCTGTCAGCCAGACAGAATGACCTTGGTGACCACGCAGCGGAAACACACAACATGTGACCTGCCCTCCACCGACCTCTAGCCGCATTTCAGCGTCTAGTCTAGGAAACATAACCACCTCAGGTCCGGCAGGAATTGAATACTTAACACCACAACGCTATGAATAATTCATCCCTGTTAAGAGGAAGAGTGCACTTGGATCTGGCAGAGGACATAAAACACCTTTGTAAATATTTAACAGAATTAAACTGGGTTAAGAAGACATGGCGGTGGGGGGGGCGGGGGGGGGGCGAATCAAAGTGGCTGAGTCAGGAGGGCGGGGAGGAGGGGCCAGAGAGCAGATAATAACTCTAGGGAGGTGCAGCATGTGAACTGTAACCAGGGGTCAGGTCCACGGTCATCTGACCTCCCTCCCTCCCTCCCTCCTTCCCTCCCTCCTTCCCTGCCTGGCACCCGCCCTTCCCCTGGGTTGTGTAATGCAGATAGGTTATCGTAGGCAAGAGCACGGCCCTGAGACCTTGCTGGTGGTGCTGGGCTCTCTCAAACATTATGTGGCAGGGTGGGGAGAGAGGAGTGGAGCACAGTAGCCTACGTCAGAGAGAAGAACACCTATGGCAATAAGCTGACAAACCCAGGAGACAGGAAACAGAGCACGTAGCACGTAGCCTTGACCTCTATCCGCTTGTTAAGTCGTGACGTGTTTCCGGGTCCAACGTTGGCTGAGGCGCTGTCTTCGAAATGCCGAAATAATAATAATAATAAATTATATTTATATAGCGCTTTTCCGAGGCTCAAATACCCTGACAATATGGAGAAAACGGGAAAGTGCTGTGTCCATTGTTGTATGAATAGATCCGAGTCTAAAAAACGATTAAACTGTCATTCTACCGCTGTAGTTCACAGGTACTCTGGTGAGGGGAATTTCTGGTTTGGACTCGGAAATGGCTAAACGTCACTTATGACGTCAGACTTAACAAGCGGATGGTCCAACACCACCACAAACAGCATCACACTCTCTGTGGAATCTGGATCCTCCCTTTCACCTTCTCCTGGGGATTCTTTTACCATATTAGAAACCCTATAAGAATGATCAAGGTCATTCTAAATTCTAGATTCTATGTTCTAAATTCTATGATCAGATGACCCTTTCCCATTAGGGACGATGGGGATGGGGACACAATATTTGATTCTGTCATTAAGGGGCTGATTGTGCTATCTGAATCAGTTGTTAAAGGGTAACTCCTAGCGTCCTCTATGACGCACGTACAGCTCACTCCTACAAATATGGACCTTTGGAGGGAGTGCTCAGAGTCAGAAGTGTGGGCTTGAGTGGGAATGAAGCCAAATTAGTGATCTAGCATCTGACTCTGAACTAATGGAGATTAAGGGGGCTGTTTACAGTGAGAAAGACAAAGCCAGGGCCAAGCATTACAGCATGCAGTAACTTTACACTGAAGTCATGGTCCCGGCTGGCCCAGGATATTACTGAATCATCAGAACACTTCACATATACAGCAGCTTTGCATGAGAGAGCTGAGTTCTTGTTTTCCTAATATGGTATGATGACAGCCTCCTTCTTCAGAACCCAAGAAGCACATGTATCTAATAAAGACTGAAACTTGGAAGAAAATGAAATAACACTTAGGGGAAAAGCACATGGGTGCTTATTTCAGTCCAGTCGCCAGCAATACACACACCATGGTTCCAAGTTAACGGCCATGTCTTGCCAACTACTCTACATTCCTGCTGATAGTGTTAAGTAGACAAAAGCATTCCATTCAGGAAGAGGACTTCGAACCTCCCACCATAGTAGGAAATCCTCCCGTTAAGCTCCAAGGCCTTACAGAGTATGGTAATGGTGAATGAAAGGGCGACAAGTAGATAGGACAACCATGTTTCCTGGTGGTGAGATAGTCTGAACCTTCTTGGACTTCGCTGACGACGTTGACACCGTCTGCCAATCTCTACTGCTCACTGTGTTGACACGTCCCAGTGAACAGTGAAATCTATTCAACGTTGGGCCGGCCTACCAATCCAAATGAATGGTGACATTTAAGCTGTTATCAAATATAAGCAAACACAGCCTTTTGTGAAATTTTCTGAATCGATTCTGGAGACCGTTGTGAGATTCACAAGTCACAACCGGCTAGAAGGTTCGAATTTATATGTCAATGGCATGACAGATTCACACTCCACAGAGTAGACAGGTTAAATAAACTATGCTTGAATGTCTCGTTTGTCCGACAGTCCTTGAGTGCAAACAAAATATATTGCCTAAACAAAGCTACAGCCACGGTCGAATGGGCAGCAAGGGGATAGTCGCTCAGGCATAGGACGCTGAGAGAATGAATGTGCCAATGTATCTAAGTGCTACTAAGTAACTCGAGTCAATGCAAATCGTTTATTACCCACGAAGACATAATAGTAGCACTGTCAATGGTCATTTGATTACCCGTACTTAAATCGTTACAGAAGATCCCTCGACGACACTCGTCATGCATCGGGCGTCATGCATAAAATACTGGTGTTTTAAAAGACTGTTTAAATGCCATCCTCTTCACACTTTGAATGAGCACGTACACGCACACAGAATGTAACGGGACATAAACATATTGCCAATTGTTAACACTTGTTGTTAACGTTTTTGTTGACTGAACTGGTGTGTGAAACGAGACAGTAGACGGAGCACAGCGCATCCTCTCCGTGTAAACAGGCAGGCTGCGGTCGGCCAGAGGCAAGGCTCTCCAGGCATGTAAGAATAGGCTTTTCATCATTTCATTACTCTGGCAAAACGCTTATTTTAAGACTTAGACCGTTAAAACAATTAAGATTAAGTTGACCGAACGATTCAATTGCATTCATTTAGTGAAAAGCTGTTGTTAAAACTTTTCTCAAAAACAGAAGGCAAATTGATCGCGGAGGAGAGAAATACACCTTAATAAAATATTTGGCAGATTATCGCATGATCACTTTGCATATTCTCTGATCAAATATTCTGGAAAACCTATTGCATTTACTGCATTTCATCCCATAAATAATAAGGTTACTTACTTTGTACTTCATTTTGAGCGCCTACACCTCTTCTCTCTGACTCCAGGAAAGTATAGAATATCCGCTTATCGCGTCAAAGTGAACACATCTGAATGTTGCAACGAAACGTTTTCTTTATAGTTAAACAGCCATTAGCATTTAGTCAATGGCAAAAACAACAAAAAGAGATTGTTTCCTTCAATAACGTTCAGTCCAGTCTTGTATCAATGATGTTCTGAAATATACTTCTGACTACCCGCTGTACGAGAATGCGCTTACTACATCAGTTCATTTACATAATGCAGCTCCTATTGGTCAACTCGGTGCTGGTAAACCTTCCTATTGGTCAACTCGGCGCGGGGAAACCTGCCTTCCCGTTTGCGGAGTAAAATTGACGTCATACGATATAATGAATGGCCATGGCCCGATAAGAGTTTAATTTCCATATTTGCCTAAAGGGGAGACCACTGGGAGATGATTTCAAACATGTTTTCAATTATAAATCAAGGTCTTTCTGTGCTTTACTCGGGGCATTATAAAAATGTCCATCAAGTTAGTACCTGTAGATGTATTATTTCCATTATTTTGCATCAGAATTGAGGAAGATTAGAGGAATACAGTAATGACTAACTGAAATTACCATAATATATATTTTTCTCCGGCCATTGAATCTAGAGTAGACAGATTACTGCATTACGCTAGAATGTTCCCACCACCAGGGCCCAACTGTCAGTCAATAGTTGCCATGACAAACGAAGCTCCTCTGCAATGCATAGGCTATTTGAATTCTTGGTGAGAGAGGGGATTACCAGGTATCAGTGGAGGCTGGTGGAGGTAGAAATAAAAAAATGTTTGATACCATTCCTCATTCCATCCCATGCATAACAATGAGCCTGTCCTCCGAAAACCACCAGCCTCCCCTGGTATGGACAGCGGTGTCATGAGACAGGTAATCTGCTTTGACTTCAGCATATCATGGAACAATTTTAGCAACACAACACGCTCAAAACAACATTTTCAATTTCAGTCGCACCGCTGGAGGGGGGGCTCAGTCTCTGGAATCAGAAGAAAAAGAGCTTCTGGAGGAAACTTGATCCCATCAAATAACATCTTTGAAGGGATCAATTTGCTGTCCAGAACCTATTTTCTTGCGATATACAAGTCAGTAGTTGCCTTTTCTATAGCTGTGAAACCAAACAGGGTTTCAAAACTGATAGAGGTGGTAGAGGTGGTTGAGACAGCAGGGTTGTGCAAGCAGGACATGAGTGGTGCAAACAAGGGCATGACGCTGACGCAAGACTTGACATAACATCTCCAGAGGCAGTGTGGGTAGGCCTGGGTGTCTTGCAGACCATCATATTTTCCACCCTACTGTACAGCTTGCCAAACCAACATGACACCCTCAATGTCCCATTCTCATTAGTTGCTGTTTCCTCATCATCTACTAGGCAGCTATATATAACGTGTTATTATACGTGTAGCTATATATAACGTGTGTATAAATCTGTCTGATTGACAGGTGTCATTCATAAACAAATAAAGGAATAAAGCAGAACAATTTAGAATTTAGAATTTTAGGAAGGAAGTGAGGGTCACATGGGCGCATCACAGAGGAAAGGGAAGTATGATTATGCACCTTTTTGCATTCTTAGAACTCGACATAGTTTCCGCCTGCGTAAAGGAAATATAGATTCTTATCAGCATTAATAAGGTTCTAGGTTGCTGAACTACTTTTCAATAATCATGAATCATGACTTTCTAAACATTTGTGAATCACTTCAACCCACAATATATGCAACATGATGCAATATTCATGATAATGTATTGTTCTTCAGATAGTCAGAATGGACCTTGATCAAACAGTTCCCCAGATCAAGAACCCAACAGCATTTATTGAGAAAGCACAAATTAACCCCAAAAAACATATTCCTATGTGTATACTTACTTTCAACCACACAGACATAAATCATACACAAATACGTTTTGATAGATAGAGTAATACAGAGTAGGCTAATACAGAAATATCAACAAAGCCAAAACAACTTAAAAAGTGAAATGAGCTTACCTAGCCTTGTGTGTGCAGTGCAACAGCACAGATGAGACTACGATCTTGTCTTAGAGGCTGGGGTATCCAGTAAGCAGTGTGAGGTGAGAGGCAACGCCTTAGCATCTCTGAGCAGATAGCAGCTTTAGCAAGAAGGCCTTCCTCTCTACAAGCATACGTGTGCCTTCACCTCATAGACCCAAGTAACCACACTGTATACCAAACCTAGAAAGAACGAGATGGAGATATCTGAAGATTTTGGGGGTATTTCTATGGGTATTTCTGTCAGTTTCTTTTTTGTTTCTTGAGTCTTGCTGATCATTTTATGCCTCATTTTCATTGTCTCTCTCCATATCACTTTAGAGCGACTTGAAAGAGGGCAAAAAAAATAGTTAATTAGCCGCCTTGTATGTGATTGTCAGCTCTCTAATTTGTGTTATTTATCACAATCACAGGGACTAAACTGCTCTCATTGTCTCCGCTGAACAGTCATATCCTCAGCCGACTGCTCCTGATGGAAACACTCAAAACAGTCATTTGTTGGTTGCATACTCCATGCCCAGCTGCAGTCCATTCTCTGCCGCTCAAACGGGTTCAGGGAGGCCGATCTGTGGCTCTGTGCACCTGTTTCCTCTGACACACAGATCTCTAGTTTCCCTCAGGTGTTCACCACAACGAGAAAAACAGCCTGAATCACATGAAAGTCTGTTTTTCCTTGTTGCACGACTTTCAGCTTGAATGAATTGAAGTGTGTGTGTGAGGAATGGTGTATTTGATTCTATTCCTCTTTCCATTCCATGCATTACAATGAGCCTGTCCTCCGAATTCTACCTCCACCAGCCTCCCCTGGTGTGTATGACGTGATGCATGAGAATCTTTGCATGGTGATGAAGGCAAGCACATATTAATTTGCCAAAGCCAAATGTTCATCCTCTAATGGACAATAAGGTTCTGTCCTATTCTATTCTATTGCTTGGTTATTACTGTTGTAATACTGCTGCTGAGCTACTCAGTACTGTACTTATGCTGAGGTCTTACTGTACATAGCATTCTGCTGCTGGATTGTGTAACCGTCGACCGAAATCCCCTGTTTGAAGTATCTGTAGAGGAGCCAAACATTCAGTGGCAAAAGAGAGATTAGTGTTAACATCCAGGCTCACAGTGTGCTAGACCCTGCGTAACCATGACAACACGGCCGTCGTGTTTGTCTAACTGTACTACGGTGGCAGGAGAGGCGATCTTCTTCGTGTAGCCACAGAGCTATTGCTATTGCTCCACATTTCCAGTGCGGTAATGGCCGGTATAATCCTTCCATTTAAAAAAAACGAGTTGCCCTAGATCCCTTTCATCTCTGTCAGGTGTCTGTGATGTTTGGCTTACGTGGGTCTAATAGTCCTGGGGATTTGACCCCTATAAGACAGGGGTCAGACAGGCCATACTTCTTCTACTATTAAAGTTCACCGGGCTCTGTGAGTCAAAGCAGGCCTGCCTTGGAGGAGAGAAGGGCTTCCACTGGCCTTGTATGTGAACTTCACTGACAGTCGTAGGCAGGAGGTCCAAGCAGGAGGAAGGACCCTCACAACGATCTCTCTGTGCTGGGTCTGGAGTCCAGGGTAGAGGTGGCCCCTCACGGATTACTGGCCCCCGTGAATAAAGTGGCCTCCTTCACACTCTCGCTAAACTACCTAAGGCAGATTTATGGGTCTCTCTCTGGCTGCCTCCCACCTCGTCCAGGGCCCAGACAGGGGTGAGGCCCGCCTTCCCCCTGCTCTTCCTCACTGTCTCTGTCTTTGTGCCCCGTGACCCCCGGCGACCCTGTGGCTGGGCAGCAACAGGAAGGAATGCCCGGCACGCTAAGGCAAAGGCGGAGAAGCAAAGGAGTTATTGGACTGGCATACAAAGTTCTGTATTATTGTTGAGTGCCATTAAAGAACCGACATCAAATGTGTTACCGCCTCGTTGGGTCGGATGTGCACAAACAGAAACCCCCAACTAAGGCAAAGAGGCTTCACCTTTTTGCGAATGATTTGTTATTGTGTTCTTATTAAGTTACTGGTATTGTAACACTGATACAGAATGAGCATTACACATTGTACATTGACATATTGAAATAATACATAAAGCCTAAAGATTCTATACTGTATATATATACTGTATATGTTATGGTACATGTGGGAATACGGTACATGTGGGAAAACTAGGGTGAAGGTTAGGTGCTAGGGTGACTTGGTACATGCTGGCATGTCTAACCCTAACACTAACCCTAACCCTAACCCCAACGCTAACCCTAACCCTAGCACCCTAGCACCCTAGCACCTAACCGTAACCCTAGTTTTCCCACATGTACCGTATTCACACATGTACCTTAACATATATATATATATATAGCATATTATTATATTATATATTAAGCTGATGCTTTTATACAAAGTGACTTACATCGCAGTGAGTGCATCCATGTTTTGGTATACAGTATACTGTTCCAGTTGGGGTTCATGGTCTTGGGACTGGCTGTCAGATTCAGCTTCATACCTGAGACAAGGGAGGAGTGAAAACATGTGGCCTGTAGTTACACAACTGGGACCCGTCTGGCTCTCCCTCAACACACTCAGTGCTGTTTACTCTTCCTTCGCTTGTAAAACCTGGGTATTTCGGACCCAGTCCACGGCTCTTTTCTTTGAAATGGCAGACTGGCCTCAGTCTCTGCCATTTCTTTTCTGGCTCGTTCTAAAGTAAACACAAATCACAGGCAATAAGGTTTATTTAATTAGTTTCTCTCTCAGTATGTGTGTTATCACCCTATATTGTCTTGACATTCAATTAATTGGGGTAATGCAATGGAAAAGATCTTCCTTGTTTTTCTTTGTGTACACAAATATCAAATATCCAAGCAATGTATTATTTTATTTAGGCTAGTATTCTGAACCATATGAATGAATGAATGGTCTTTATTGTCATTGATATAGTACAGGTACCATACAACGAAATTTGGGAGGGGGGGCTCCCCTGGTGCTAGGAAAAAAACTAAAAACAAGAAGGGAAAAGAGCTGGTTTACATAAATAAAGGCTATGTACACTATCCACTACTATACTATACAGATAAAACACTGTGCTGTACTCTATGCTATGCTATACCTATTCTAACATTTCCTATCTCTGAACCTTATGTACCCGAGGTACCATAGTGCAAAATATGAAATGACCAAGGATTTGTGTCATGAAATTATCCCTGCATCATTAGCTACATTTGTTATAGAGTAGGTGGTGATAGCCCTATATACACTGAGGTGCTCCAGGACTACCGCTTGACCACCACGGCCAATGTGACGGTCCCATTTAGGCCGATTGTCACGGCTATAACTCACGGTGCTGAATAGCTCTCCTTGTTATTGGCTAAAGGCCTAGCTTTGTTTGGACTTCAGCACAGCGGTGATATACATGATTTAGAGCCCCCAAAACAAGGTAATAAACCCCACGTATTAGACTTGGATTGTGTTGGATACGTGTGTAAACACTGAATTTGAAATGCTGGTCAGTCTACAACTGCCACTCCAACCGTTGACTCGAAGGTGATCTTTAATGGTGGTATTCAGGTTTGGGCTCATGTTCCCTACTCACCTGTTCATCCATGGTACACTGCTCAGAGGCAGCCTTCCCTGTGAAGTGATTTGTTTCAGTATTGGTCTTGTTTTCTGCCGCCGAGCCAACTGTTCCTCACCCTGCCACCAACCACAGCAGGCTAATACTTCAGCATCATGTAGAGTTCTAGAATCTTAACTCTTTCAGTTCTAGAATCTAGAATCTAGAATCTTAACTCTTTCATTCTAGAGTTCTAGAATCTTAACTCTTTCATTCCATAATCTTCAATCTCATTCTGTACATTTGGAATAGAGAAAAGACAGCAAAAGACATTGAGCCTAGTATAAGGCAATGAAAAAGGAGGTCCTTGTTCAGTGCATCAGGATAGCATACCCTACCTACCCTGAAAGAACGGGCGAATATCTCAGCTAATCTTTCAGTCCATTGAACAATAAGCAGCCACAACTCAGTGTGTATCCATCCAATCACCTCAATACCCCTTTATTTGAGCTAACCCTCCCTTCAGCATGAACATTCTCTGTTACTAAAAGTGCCTGAAGGTGTAAAGGTATTGGGTGGGGGTGGGGGGTAGTGGGCAGGGGAGTAGGGGGGTGATACTCTGCATGAGTGAGTGTGGGAGTGTGGGTGTTGACACTTACATTTCCAGAGAGAGAGACACCCCGCCTGGTTGGGAGCGTGATAAGGCCTCTGGTTGGCACGGTGACAGACTTTGTGTCGTGACCCCCTCCCTGTGCGTAATACGGATCTGTGTGTGTGTGTTTGTGTGCGCGTGTGTGCGTGTGTGGCTGCAGTGTGTGCGTGTGTGGGTGCATGTGTGTGTTTGTGTGTGTGGCTGCAGTGTGTGTGTGTGTGTGTGTGTGTGCGTGGCTGCAGTGTGTGTGGCTGCAGTGTGTGCATGTGAGTGTGTGTGTGTGGGGGGGGGGGGTGGCTGCAGTGTGTGCGTGTGTGTGTGCATGTGAGTGTGTGTGTGTGTGGGGGGGTTGTATATGTGTATGTGTGAGTGTGCGTGTATGTGTGGTGTGTGTGTGCAAGAGAGAGAGAGAGGGAAAGGGAGAGGGAGAGAGGGAAAGAGAGGGAGAGAGAGAAAGAGAGAGAGAGAGAGAAAGGGAGAGAGAGAAAAAGAGTGTGAGACAGAACCCCCTCCCTGTGTGTGATGGGGGATCTGTGAGTGTATGCAGCTTTAATCAGGCCACTAATCCCAGTGCGCTTTAAACCAGCAACCATTGTTAGATTGAGGGTGTGAGTGAAAATGAGAAGGTTTAAGCTGATCACGAGACGATGAGGGGGGTTTGAGTTTGTGTGTGTGGTTGTGATTGTGTGTTATGAGGGAGGGAGTTTTGTGCATTGTGTTTATTATGTGTCGATTAATTGCATACCGTTGGGACTTGCTTCAAGTCTTCTGTCACACACATTCTGATATGTTTTTTTCCACAACCTATATCCTGCACAGCGCATATAATAATAATAATAATAATAATAACAATACTACTACTACTACTACTACTACTACTACTACTACTACTACTACTACTACTACTACTACTACTACTACTACTACTACTACTACTACTAATACTAATACTAATACTAAGAATACTACTACTACTACTACTACTACTACTACTAATAATAATAATAATAATAATAATAATAATAATAACCATTATTTGTATAGCACTTTTCCTGCAAATGTTGCAGCTCAAAGTGCTTTAACAAAATAATATAAGAATTACTATAAGATTTAAACAAGTAAATACATATACAAATATACAATATATACAAACATATAGATTCATCAACCAACATTAAAAGATACATTTAGAAAAGAATACAGTCATATACAGCACATGTAGGGACCTACATGACATTCTGGCATATTTCAGGTCACAACAACAGCACAACAACAGGTTTTGTTTACATCTCAAAAACCCAGTTTGCATTCATGCATTCAAGGAAGTCGGTCATAGTCGTCACATCTCTAAATCATTCATGCTTTCCCGGAACCGTATGCAGATTTCCTCCTTGTTTTTTCATCCATCCATGTATGCCAACGACAATGCCTGTGTGACAGATCGAGTGTATGTGGACAGCCACTTTAAGAGAGGGCCAAAGCTTTGAAACAAAGCACTGGGAGAAAAACATTGTGGCTTTGGCTAGCCTCTCCTGGTTATTTATGGAGAGTGTCCATCCATCCCTTTGTGTTCTGTGGGCAGGGGCAGAGCGGGTGGGAATTCAAGGAACCGCAAGCGATAAACAAAGCAGACCCCCATAGATTCTGGCTGGTGTGGAAAAGGATGGAGGGAAGATGGTTCCCTCTGGCCTTGGGGAGGTATGAACAGGCAGGTTACTTACACGCACACACACACACACACACACACACACACACACACACACACACACACACACACACACACACACACCCGCACGCGCACGCGCACGCACGCACACACACACACACACACACACACACACACACACACACACACACACACACACACACACACACACAGTAAATCTCAGCCTGTCCTGGGTGTACTGTGGTTGTGATTTTCTTTGGAGACAAACAACTCTCAGGCTCAGCCAAATGACCTAGTTTAGCTCCTTTGACTGCATTACACCAGCGCACAACACGACACGTTAACCTTTTCTCCTTCTCCCTTTATTTAGCCAGGCTTCTCATATTCCCCCTCTCTCTCTATCCTAGAGCTTTGCCACCCTCAGGCCAACAGTCCCTACGTGTAGAGTCAAACCCGGGCTTGTTTTGTTAGCTTAATCTTAGCTTAAACCAAAACACGCAGAACAAAACAAAGCTTTCATAAAGAGCTTTGCCAAACGTCCCTGAAAAAAATGCGAAGGAAAAGAAAAGCGAGTGATACAATACAAACCATCCGCGCATTGTGAGTTCCTCTGGTAGAGGCTGGCGGTCCAATGGAAACAGATCTCTGGTTTCCTGCATACCCTGGTGACTGAGATGAATGGGTGTAGTCTGGGTACGCTCTTAATGAACTCATTGGGAGTAGTCTGGCTCTGGTGGACACTGAAAAACCAAACTGTGGATGTTGTGTAAGAGTCTGAATGTTTTTCATTGTTTCGTTTTTAGTTTTTTTTGCGCGGTTGTTGTGGTTGTTGTTATGATAGAGAACCCTCCTTCGATTGGGCTCTGTCGGGTTTGGTAACGGCCGCCATATTGTTTGCGTTCTTGTCAGTCGGTGGGTGTGTTTTTTGACGAGACAGTGTTGTGAGAGGAACATCTTTGCCTGGGATTACTCATGCAATGTTTTATCAATGTGCTGAAAACAAGCAGGTGACATAAACTTTTCCAGTTCTCTCTCCCTCTCTTCCTATTTCCCTCTCATCCTCTCTCTCTCTCTCTCTCTCTCTCTCTCTCTCTCTCTCTCTCTCTCTCTCTCTCTCTCTCTCTCTCTCTCTCTCTCTCTCTCACACACACACACTCAGTCTGTGGTAAACTCTGTAATTGAGTTACTGCTCCCTGCCATCCGGAGCGGTTTTGCCTCGCTGCCATATTCAGTCAAAGTCAATCACAGCAGAGAGAACCTTTCTGGTATCTCTCTCTCTCTCTCTCTCTCTCTCTCTCTCTCTCTCTCTCTCTCTCTCTCTCTCTCTCTCTCTCTCTCTCTCTCTCTCTCTCTCTCTCTCTCTCTCTCTTCCATCCATTACTCAACCTTATCTTACATAGGGTGGTACCATTTTGGCGTATAGCAACATTTGAATCTCATTCAGCCATAATATTATAAATGTTTTCTGTTCTGTCTAATACTACTAGAACCAAGCTGGAACACAGCACACTGCTACAAAACCAATCTGGAACACAGCACACTGCTACAGAACCAATCTGGAACACAGCACACTGCACACAGCACACAGCACAACCATCCGATTCCTGGGGAACCACATGCGGGATGACCTGACCTGGAAGGACAACACAAAAGGCACCATCAAGAGGGCACAACAGCGGCTATACACCCTGAGATGCCTCAGGAAGGAACACAGCAAGCAGGAGATACTGGTGACCTTTTACCGCGGCGCAGTGGAGAGCATCCTCACCTACGGCATCTGCAACTGGTTCTCCAGCTGCACAACAGCGGAGAGAAATGCGCTACAGAGAGTCGTGAGAACAGCACAGAAGATCACCGGCGCCCCCCTCCCCTCTCTGGAAGAGCTGTACAACACACGCTGTCTCAGGAAGGCTTCCAAGATCTCCAGGGACCCGACCCACCCTGGGTACGTACACTTTACCAGGCTGCCCTCGAAAAGGCGGTTCAGGACCCTGGCCGCTAAGACTAACAGACTGAATGAGAATGAGAATGAGAATGAGAATGAGAATGAGAATGGACTTTATTGTCATTGCTACAGAAGAAGAAGAACAGCTTCTACCACAGGGCCGTCCAGGCCCTAAACACAGCAAAGACCTAAGTTCTGGGCCCTGGACAGTCTGGACGGATTGTATGGCAGCTGCTGGACTGAAAAAATCAGGTGTAGTGCTGAGGCACAAACATGTACATTTCAAGCCTGCAAACTGTGACACTTTAAATAACGTGAAACAATACTATTGTGCAATATGACAACCCTAGTCGTCTATCTGTACAGTATAGTACAGTGGATTGTGTACATAGCCTTTATTTATGTAAACCAGCCCCTTCCCTTCTTGTGATTTTTTTTTTTTAAAGTTTTTTTTTTTTTTTTTCCTTTTCCTAACACCAGGGGAGCCACCCCTCCTACATTTCGTTGTTTGGTACCTGTACTGTAGCAATGACAATAAAGTCCATTCATTCATTCATACAGACAGAATCAAGCTGAAACACAGCACACTGCTACAGAACCATGGTGGAACACAGCACACTGCTACAGAACCAAGCTGGAACACAGCACACTGCTACAGAACCATGGTGGAACACAGCACACTGCTACAGAACCATGGTGGAACACAGCACACTGCTACAGAACCATGGTGGAACACAGCACACTGCTACAGAACCATGGTGGAACACAGCACACTGCTACAGAACCATGGTGGAACACAGCACACTGCTACAGAACCATGGTGGAACACAGCACACTGCTACAGAACCAAGCTGGAACACAGCACACTGCTACAGAACCATGGTGGAACACAGCACACTGCTACAGACAGAACCAAGCCGGAACACAGCACACTGCTACAGAAGCATGGAAGAACGCCAGACCCAAAAGATAATAAGATGCTTTTGACTGCACTGGAAAAATGAATAGAGGATAAAAAAAAATCAACAATAGACAAGAGTATGGTAGCATGTCCCTGAGAACATAATCATAGGGGTTATTACACTGCAGAAGTACAGTACAATACAGTACCCAGTACACCACACTTGGAGTGGCCCCTCGGAGACCCCTTGGAGTCTGGTTCCTCTTAAGGTTTCTGCCTCACAGGGACGTTTTTAACTTGCCACTGTGTCCAGCATGTTGTTTTCCTTGGCTTGCTTTGTGTCTAAGGTTCAGTGTTTGTTTGTATTGTATTTGGTCACCCCCCCAAACTCCAGCCCGTCTGCCCGATCACGTCTCTTCACGACACTGGCTCCCCGCTGGTGGAATGTCACTACCCATCTTCCGTCGGAGACTCAACACCCATCTTCAGGTTACACCTTAACTGCTCCTCCTGAGACATCTAGAAATCCTTCTATCACTGAGACTGCCAATGGCCCCGGGCCTGAGCTAGGTTACTCTTCCTGCTACGACTGGTGGATTGATGATTCACTTGCTTAGTCAAATGTATTGATTGTAAGTCGCTTTGGAATAAGGCGTCTGCTAAATGCCAAAAATTTAAATGTAAATGTAAAAAATGTGTATCGTATTTATTGTAAAGCACGTTGAGCCAATTGTCTTGGTGTGAGAAAAAGTGTGAGAATACATCTTATTGATTGATTGATTGATTGATACAGTAATCAGGTCAATAGCCTTCATAACCATATACTCACAAAACAATGTGTTGCAAAAAGCACTATAGTATCACTCACTGTGTTCTGTGTACCCTCAACGGTTTCCATCTTAACGTTACTATGCATTTCATATCACTCCATTGCAGACTGGAATGACCTCATTCAGTTACATTTCTCTAGTAAAAGTTGTATGCAGTAAGACAGGGCTGTCCTGTTTACAGTTATGGCCTATGTTCTACAGTAATTCGCAAGGATTTATTCGATGGTCCTTGTCCAAAAACTACGATGAAATGGGATTGTTTACAATTAAACGCATTTTACATTCCTTAAGCAAACAATAACTCAATTTTAGTGATTTTCAGATATGTGATACTTAAAACGTTGCTGCTGCCCACATTTGTTTTCATTTATTGTATTGAATCACTGACGATCCAAACCCTTCATTTACAATTCTAATCCCCATCAAGATTCTTTGCTCTGACATCAGAATAGCATTTCCAGAAACCTTTTTCTGGACTGCAGACAGATGCTCTGTGTCGAGAGCATTCCAAGTAACAAAAGCTGTAAAATAGACACAACTTTTTAGCAGACGAAAAAGTAATCTGGATAGGAATGCAAATCAGGCTTAGTGCCTGGGATCGAGCCAAACCGTTTGGGTTTTGGTATTGAATATATCTGGGCACAGGAACGGCTTATGATGTTAAAATGTTTGTATGCTTCTGGCCCATGGAAAGGCATCAGCCTTGAGAGATTTTTCCTTTCAAAAGACATGTCTGTCATCAGAAATCACTTTTTATTCCGAGTCATGCACCAAAACACCAAGAGACAAAGCCAACGCTGTGGCGTACAGCTCACGGGTGGGAAGCAATGCTATGTGATGATTCATATTTTCATAGAAAAATGAAGGTTCGAAAATTTAGAAAACACCATACTGTGTATTGATTAGGCTACACCGACTGTGTGTTATTGGTTGTCATTGGTCATTCTGTATGGCTCATTATAAAGGTCTTGAAGTTTACCGTGTGCCATGACAAAATGTGTTCTTTCCTCCTCTGATGAAATTGTAGTAACACATCTTTTCTGAAAAAAACACAGCAGTGCACATCTCCCCCCGGATACCTATGAAATCGTGACAGAACACTACCGTGGGCTAGACCAATTCATCCAAGCCCTATCATCCATTAGCCCCTGAATGGAGAGCTGGAATATAGAAATAGAATGAGAACAGAGCAGCTCCCAGCTACCAGCTACCAGCCCTGGCTTCCCTGAGCCTCCAGCTCAGACCTTGACCTGATGTAACCTGTCTAGTTATATCTCCCCAGTTTCCCTGCAAACCCCTCTGCTGGAGCCCCTCTCCTGCAGCTCAGCTCTGCTCCTGCCTGCCAGCCATCCCATAGTCCCACCAGTGGAGGCTGGTGGAGGTAGAAATCGGAGGGTGGGCTTATTATTATGCATTGCAATGAGCCCTCCATCCTCTGATTTCCACCTCCACCAGCCTCCCCTGGCTCCTACTCACGTCCTCCCTCTCAACACACTCTCCAGAACCAATCTACACAAACGCCGCAGGGGTTACTGGACTTGTACGAACCCTGGAGAGACGCGCTGCAGTGGAAGCCAAGAGAGTCAAGAAAGAATGGATTTATTTTCTGATGCTTTTAGCAGAAGGCCTCTCTGATAAGAACCCTTGGGGTCAGGAATGTCTTGAGAATCTTTAGATCTCGTAGATTCAAAAGAAAAGCCTCCAAACAGTATTGTGTATTTTATTTAGTTAGACTTGGTTCTTCTTCCAAGATTTCACTCTGATATTGCCTGCCTGTGAGACGGTTATCTGTGTGGTTCACACAAATACACTCCTTATGCTCCATATTACACATTATACCCTTAAAATTGAATATAATGGATAAAATGCTTTCCAGAGTACACCCGCCCACCCCCCTACTGTATCTTGTTATTGTGCATATTCTGTGTATGGTTTGAATAAAGGATGGAGCCTGGCCTGGTTTATTTCTTGCATCTGGGCCAAACGGAGAACAAGTCTGAAAGTACAACCACAGCTGATCCATCTGGTTCATAACAGATACCACGCTATTTATATTTTCCGTGTGTGTCATGGTTGTTTGAACGTCCCAGTGGAGGAGAGAGCAGAGACCCGTAGCTTGTTTTTATTGTCTTCCCTAGTCCACCGAGTGCTTCAGAACAATAGACATTTTCCCAGGGAAATTTCCCATAGAGGTTATGCAATAATGGAGCAGGGCCAAGAGGAGCCACAAATGTCTGTGTCATTACATCAGGTCTGCCTTGGCATGCTCTTCTGTCTCCCTCACATATCTGTGACATTCTTCCCTGTGTGGCACAAGGACTTTTTTTCTGTCTGTTGCCCGAGGGCGCATTATTCATGATTGCAACATGCTGAGCTTAGATTCATCATTAGTGTTGAATGTTGATCTCATTTGCATACTCACGCTGTGTGTTGTCATACGCAGGTTTACGTATGTTAATTACGTTCATGTCTATAAAATGTAAGAGCGCCAAATAAATCTTTCTCTTTCCGGAATGTTAACCGATGCGAGCAGTCGTGTGTATTTGTTGATTACCAGAGACAGTTAGAGAGCATAGCTTCCACACCGCCAACAGGTTATGGGCCCAGGCGTGAAGTAGGAGGAAGCAGATGGTCTAGACTGTGCTTTGATGGAGACGAGAGAAATTACGAACTATGGGAGACAAAGTTTTTGGGTTACCTACGTTTGATGGGACTGAAGGATACGATCCTAAACAACCCTGACTCTGAAGCAGAGTCGGATGATGAGAGAGACAGAGCGGATCTCGACAAGAATGAACAAGCTTACGCAGAACTTATCCAGTTTTTGGACGACAAAAGCCTGTCCATAATCATGCGAGAGGCAACAGACAACGGGAGAAAGGCTTTCCAAATGCTGAGGGACTATTACGCGGGTAAGGGAAAACCCAGAGTGATTAGCCTATACACAGAGCTAACGTCTTTGCAGAAGTCTGCAACTGAAAGTGTGACTGAGTACATTATCAGGGCAGAAACAATAGTCACAGCACTTCGAGAAGCTGACGAGAAGTTCAGTGATGGACTATTGATAGCTATGATCCTAAAGGGACTACCCGATTCTTTTCAGCCATTCAGTATTCACGTTACACAGGGCGACGAGAATTTGACTTTTACTGAGTTTAAGACAAAGCTCAGAAGTTTCGGGGACACCGAAAAGTATCGTGCTGACACAGAGGACAACGTGATGAGAGCGAGTGCTTCGGCCGAGGGAGAGAGAGGACTACAGGATTCGACGGCACTGCGGAGAGAAGGGACACATCGCCCGGGCATGTCAGCGCG